>NC_041396.2:104657667-104957667 GCF_900747795.2 Erpetoichthys calabaricus | reverse complement strand
GCTCTTTCCCAGCACTTGGTAAGCTCTTGGTGGCCTTCATGTATACCTGAGTATTTAACCTCTCATACTGGGTGGGATTACGATTTTCTGTCCATGCAACAACATTCCTTTGAATTCAATGAGATGGCTTTGCTGACTAAAGTATGCCCTAACATTGAAATATATAGCTTTTATATGTCTTGGCCAACCTTGGCAAGTATATTTCAACACCATCTGCATTTCCTCATTTTGTTTTGTGGCTTCTATAATCTTCTCTATCTTCTCCTGTGAAGCTCTTACATTGATGAAATAAAAGTCTCAGCCTCTTCTTCCAGGTCATAAGGTTTGTGGCAAATCGATTTCATGATAATTTCACCTACAAGAAACATTTTGCCTGGGGTGTACACAGCTGTGGGTTTACAGTGCATCGTCCTTATTAACAATCTCTGGCACCGAAGGGAAACATCATCCAGATTTTTCCTATTAATCGATGGGACTAATGGTTTATGATCAGTCAATAATTTAAATAAATCTAAACCTGACAGATACAGAGAGAACTTCTCACAAGCTAATACAGAAGCCAGGCACTCCTTCTCTATCTGGGTGTAATTTCTTTCTGCTCTAGTTAGGGTACGGGAACAAAATGCAACTGGCAACATCTTGGCATCATACTCCTGAAGTAGCACTACCCCAATGCCATAGCTACTAGTATCAACACTTACTATCATTGGCTTCACACATCATAAAATGTCAAAACTGGGGCACGCGTCAGCGTGTTCTTTACAGCCTTAACTGCATCATCTTGACTTTTTCCCATGACCAAACAACATCGGATTTTAGAAGCTCATTTAGTGGTTACAGTACAGTAGTGCTGTTCGGCAAGTACCTGCAAAGACAGTTAATCATGCCAAGTATCCGTTTACTTCTGTGTTATTTTTATTACATTTAGTTCTGTGACTTAATTGCACATTTCAAGGTCTAGAATTGCACTGACCTTTTTTGGAGTCAGGGCTCACTCCTGCATGACTAATCTTATGCCTCACAAAGGTAAGTTCACTTTTATTAAGTAGACATTTTTCTTTGTTTAATTTTAAACCTGATGCTTTTATGACCTTCAGCACATCTGTTAATCTTTGATTATGTTCTTCCTGTGTGCATCCATAAGCAAGAATATTGTCCATGAAGCAGGTGATACCCACTTGATCCATCCATCCATCCATCCATTGTCTCCCGCTTATCCGAGGTCGGGTCGCGGGGGCAGCAGCTTGAGCAGAGATGCCCAGACTTCCCTCTCCCCGGCCACTTCTTCTAGCTCTTCCGGGAGAATCCCAAGGCGTTCCCAGGCCAGTCGAGAAACATAGTCCCTAACTTGACCAGACAGCAAATCAGACATTTTCTTTTGAAAAATATCCGGTGCACCAGTTATTCCAATTGGAAGACAACAGAAACAATATCTTTTTAAGGTTGTTATAAATGTTGTCAACTTCCTACTGGCTTCATCCAGAGGAATCTGCCAGAAACCATTGGCTGTATCCAGGCTATAGAACACTATTGCTCCAGCCAATCTTGGAATGATATCATTAGTAGTTGGTAAAACATATTTCTCATGCACCACAGCTTCATTTAGTCGTTTCAAGTCTACACAAATCCTAACATTCCCATTTATTTTAAAAACTGGAAGCACTGGTGTACACCATGGTGTTGGCTCAAAGCTTTTCTCAATCACTTCTAGTTCTTCCATCCTTTTTAGCTCTTTCCACTTTTGCTAATAATGGGATGACTCAACTGTCTCTTTAAGTGTTATCTTTACAAGTTCACATTTCAGAAGCCCCACGGAGCCAAACACATTCGTCTTCATCTCTTCAATTCTCTTTGTCAGACCCATGCTGATGGCTGCACTGCATCCCAAAAGATTGCCCCCTAGAGCTCCTCTAAACACGTACAGTGTAAGGCAGTATGTCTGCTTTTTATAGTTGACTTCTGTTTTTATTTGGCCAAGGCAATGCAATGGACTACCTGGGCTGCTTAAGATGGCATTTGTTTTTTTGAAGCTGAGGCTTATGTGTGAGACTATTATAGCTTACCTCAGATATCACAGTGGCATCTGCAACGGAATCAATCTTAAATTTCAAAACATTTTCTTCTATTAGAAGTTTGACATACCATGGATTGACTGTTTCAGATTGACCGTGAGTTGCTTGCAGAAACATTGATTCTGGCTCTGTTTGACAATCCACTGTCATCTCCTGTACAGACTTGGTACACCACACTTCTGCTAAATAACACAATTACCTGTATTTCTGTGTGCAGGACAGTATTCTCTTTTGCTGTGTTCTTTATTACATCTTGTACATTTCCTCTATTCATTCTCTATCTTGCTTGGAGGTTTTTTCAATCTGTCTGAGCCCATTTTGTAGCCACCTCTATGTTTGCTCTGAGAAAATTTTGTTGTCTGACCAGTTCATAACCATGAGCCATTTCAAAAGCTTTCACTAGCATTAAATTTTCTTGTAGCTGTAGTTTTTCCAACATTGACTTTTCTATCCTGTATGTGCTCTTCCTTTGCATTTCCAAAATTGCAGTGCTCAGCCAGTTCATATAGCCCTCTAACAAAACCTTCAATGGACTCCCCATCACCCTAATTACGCTGGTGAAACAGAGCTCTTTCACATATCACATTTCTTTTTGGAATGATATGTTTGTTGAATTTCTCAAATACCACTTCGAAATTATCTTTATTGTCTTCTTCATGAAACACGAATGATTTAAATTTATTCTCGGCTTCCTTCCCCATGGAATAAATCAACGAGCTGACGTGTATCTCGCCATCTTCCTGCATTAACATTGGTGAACATGTAGCGCATGAAACGTTAATTCCACTCAAGCCAATCTCTTGGCCTCTCGAAACAAAAGCTCTCTGGTGACTAAAACTTTGCCATTACTGTTTGCTGAATTCTTCACTTGCAAGCTCTTCAGCACTGGGTAAGTGGATTTTCAATATACATGTATGTTCACTTCTGACAACATATCATAAAATCAGAAAGACACTGAAGACATACCGATTTTGTTCAACTTCCGTTACTGTCCCACATACATTAACATTACATAACAAAGCCAAAATCAACAGTGGGTGCTAAGAAGTTTCATTAATTAAACACACTGAACTGACTAAAGCTTATTTTTTGTTAATTCAACCTTTTTGTTCTTTTATTTTTGTTTAACACTAGAATTACCAAAGCCTTTGAAAAAACTCATAATCCCAGCCCACCTTAAATCCATTCGCACCTCTCAGCATCTTTTGGGCAGTAAATGTGTCAATAAGCGCAAGCAGCCTGCTATCCCGTCACCCTAGTGTAAATAATATATCGTTATTTGGAATACATTAATTTCATGTGTGTTCCGTGTCTACAACAATCTATGTAAACACATCATTAAAACAGAATCGTTTTTCATGTTTTAGTAATAATTGACAAAATGTAGACATGAAGTGTTGCATTTTATTCCAAAAAAACATGTAAAAAGCGTTGCATTTTTTGGGCATGAAAAATTACATTTTTATTAAATCTCAAATGTATAATAATGATACAAATAATAATAGTAATCATTAATTAAATCAATAATATGAAATGAACAATAGTAACAAAAATAATAATAACAATAATACTACTAATGATACCAATGCAGTGTATAATCTCAAAATGAGTCCTTTGTGTGGTAAATCACAGTGAAAGATACAATCCAACGTCACAGTCGGGCCAATAATAGTGTGTTTCTTTTTGGATTTTCTTTCCAGATTTGTCAGTTTTTGAACATCACACTTTCATGAGGTACAGTTTTGTCAGCTTTTTGTTTATATAAGACAAATGTGTTCCAAATTCACTGTTCCACCAGATGACGAAAAATCTTTTTGTAATATTTCCTTTGTTGTTCCTCAAAATGGGATAGAAAGTCAATTCTTGATCCGCATGATCTACACTGCCCATCGTGCTATCATAGTCAGTCATAGCACAAGGCTTCATAACCTGCTTTTGCCTTTTGCCAGTACAGTGACTGTAGCTGCATTATGTGCAGTGCTAAGAAGACAAACATCTTTCTTGTCCTTCCATTTCAGTGCAAGCTACTAGCATACCTCACTGTAATTTAGCTCTGCCAAAGTCTTCAGGCATGCCACAACATTTGAGACACACTGTTCCATATGCATCACTCTTCCAAATGTGTCCCGTTTTAGTTTCACAAAGCTAGTAAAACTTTATGCCAAATCTTGCTCTTCTTGACACAATGTACCGTATCCATGACAGTCTGCCCTTATTAGCCATGAGACTCTCATCGATACTGACTTCACAATCCAGAAAGTAAACGCTCTGAAATTTTGCTATAATGGCCTGGTATATCTCCCAAATTTTCTTCAGTTTGGGTGCTGGATGAGTATTCTCATCAATGTCTTCATTGTTGGTAAACTGCAGATATTTCAAAATTAATGAAAAATTACACTCAGACATAATTTCTCCAAAGAATGGTGTTGCCCAAATGTTGTTCTTGGATCAGTACCATTGCTGCTCAGGTTTCACTACAAGTCCTTGCAATATCAATAAGCCTAAAAAGGCCAAGATATCATCAGCAGTTAGTAGTTCTCATCTTTTTGAATGGGAAAACTGCTTAGGTGTACGGTTATTTGCCTGACACCTTTCAGCGTAATAATTCGTCTCGACAGAAATTCTATAGATCATGGCATCATCTAGGAATAACTTCAGGTAAGTGAGTGGATTTTGGCTGTCAACGTCCTTTTATTCCTGGCTGCCCCACAAAATCAAAACGAGGTGACACTGGCTTATTTGAAGCAGGGTCAACAGACAGCCAGATGCGAGGGTCACTTTTGGATTAATCAGAATCACTTTTGAACTCGCTGTCTGTTTCAATTTCACCACCTTAGGACAGATTTACTTACTCATCACTGCTGATGAGAAGTTCCTCAATATCCTCAACATCACTGCTTATATCATTAGCAAGAGCATGCAACACCTGGGCTGCTGAAAAACATTTCTTATGAAACGCCATTATTACAGAGAGGGTTACTGATCACACTTACAGGTACGCTTACGCATGACCCACCTTTAATGTTGCCTGAGTAATACTCGGGATTTGTCCTGACAGCTTACACCAGACACATCTGTACAGTTGCCCGAATGACATTCGGGACTAGCTCTTTTAGCATGGTTTTCACAGCCCGAATAATACTCAGGTCTAACGCTAAGGAGCTAAATTATGTTTCTTGTAGTTTTTATGGAGAGCCTAGAGGGGGTGTGGCCTCATAAAATTGCTGCTGGGGCACTGCCCACCAGTGCTATTTAAACATGAGCAGCACATGAAATGCCTTATTTGGCATTAAGTTATCTCTTTCTCATGGGTGGGGGTTGATTTGATTCAAACCTAGTTTTGTAAAATTTGACTTGCTTATATGGAATGTTATTTGATGTTAATAAATTCAATAAAATGTTTTTTAAAAAAGTTATCTGTTACTCTTTATTTTTCAATTATGCTTTTGCCTGCTTCACTGACTGCTGGGTTTCAGTCTAAGGTGCTGTTTTTGAGCAAGATTTGTTCTCCTTCAGGTTTGTCTCTTTACCAAGCCTTTCTTTTTCCTTTGTGTTTTTTTTTTTCTTTTTTTTTGCCTTCATTTGTAAATTTTCAGAACTTTGTTTGGGTTTTGTGAGCCAGAAGTGTTTCTTCTCTTTTCTTGTGAATATCTTTGAATTTAAAAACCTTTGCCTCCCTTTTAGGACTGTGTAAGCCATAAGCCTGAAACTTGAGTTGGAGACTTGAGAGTGATTAGGTCTATGTTTTTTGCATAGACCTGTGCAGAAGTGCAGATTACACTTTCTATTTTGATACCTTTCACCATTTTGAGTATTTTAAGGACTCAGAAATCATAAAACAATAAGACCATAGCTTCTTCATCCATTTTTTTTTTCTCTCCTTAGTAATGGCACTAGAAATATCTTTACTTTTCATGTTTATAAATATATTTATTTTTAAATACAAGCTGGTTGGGATAAAAGAATTGACTGGTAGTGTGTGATGCACAGACAAAATACATCTTACCCCTACCTGGATTTCATGCAGTCTTTGACCAGTTGTGCCCAGGGAAGTTGCATTACATAATGTGCTGCAATATTTTTCAGCTCTTGGAAACAGTTACTGGATATCCACTACCACCACACAGAGTCTGAAATTGTATACCCCTATAAGTAATGGTTCAGATAACTTAAGGGGTTTTCTCATCCAATGTCAGTTAATGTTTTATTTGTAGCCCATCTCTTTTCCTGTGACTTAACATATTCATTGTGGCCCTGTTATTTGACAGCACACTGAATTGAGCAACATCAATGGAGGTCCCACCTTTGTTCAGACTCACTATAGGTTTTTTGCATTATTTTCATGCAGCAGTTTTGATACCTGAAAATTTGAAAAATTATAGTGAACAGCTGTATTCTCAGGTTGATGTAGGGGATTGCTCCATATAGTGCATTTTAATGTCTTGTCTACAGAAACTTCCTGAAAGGATGCAGCTCTTATTTCTGTATTTATGAAAGCTAGGCATGAAGTTGGTGGTTCATCGAAGAGGTCATTTGAGTTGCCTTAAAGCATAAGTTCAGTATTTTTCATGTCAAAATGATTTCTTCACAATCATGGTATGTATTAATTTCCTACGTGAAACTGCATTCTAAAGTGCAGGGTATTTTATAAATTTGAAAAAATAACTAGCCCATTTTTTGTGCTTTATAATGAATCTAATAGGTACTAGGGTCCCAATTAAAAAAAAAGCCTTAAAACTTACCATATATATCCACTTAGAATCAACAAAGATATTGATTTAAGAAAAGCGCCTTTTTCATTTCTGAACATTTTATTGGATTGATCCGAAGCCTGGCTTCTCCCAGCTTCCGCAATACTGCTCGATCCTGCTGTAAGTGTTCCGTCCATGTGCTGGAATAAATGACAACGTCATCTAAGTAGGTAGTACTATAGGTATTATGAGGACGGAGCACTTTATCCACCAGACACCGGAAAGTCGAAGGAGCCCCTAACCCAAATGGAAGGACACGATGCTGTCAGTGTCCACTAGGGGTGCTAATTGTGGTCTTAACCTTAGCGGAGTCCGTTAAAGGAACCTGCCAGTACCCATTCGTCATGTCAAGTGTAGTCAAATAATTCGCCTGTCTAAGCCTCTCAAGGTGGTCGTTCACTCAAATTGGGAGACTTGATTAAGTTGACTGGAGTCATTGCAAAACCTCCAACTCCCATTAGGCTTGCTAACCAAGATTATCGGACTGGACCATGGACAATGACTTTCCACTATAACTCCTAGTTCCAACATGCGCTTGATTTCAAGCTCCACTTCTGCTTTCTTTGCCTCGAGAAGCCGATAAGGGCACTCTCGAATGATAACCCCAGGCTCTGTCACTATGTCATTTCTATTTCTATTTCATTTCAACTTTCTATTACAAAGTGAGGACCCTGTGGCTGATGAGTGTATTGGCTATTGACTAGTACTACTGCATTTTTTGCAAATTTCAGGGAGTCATCGTTCCACTTCTCCTTTTTGAAAGAAGCCAGTGTCTCTCTAAATTGAAATTTCACCTCGGAGAGAGGGTCCAGTCTGACCTCAAGGGGTGGGAATTCCTCCTGACTTATTGTGGCATGGGGTGATGACGTTTCTGCCTGTGATGGTCCAGAAATCTCCCCATCTGCCTCTTGGCGTGGAAAACAGCTTGAGTCGGGTCATTCCCGTCTATAACCAGGCCTAAATGATGATATATATACAGTATATATATTTATGGCATTCGTAGTCTAAATCACAATCTGATTGTATGGGTGGTTACCTACCAGGTAACGCTTGTGGTTGGTTAGCAAGTCGGCTAACATCCGCCACAGTGCCCTCTTTCAGTTGCGAGAAGCAGATCATAGAATGGTTGAAATAGTTTACTGTCATATAATGCAAAGAGTACGCGACACGTGTTTCACCCTAATTCTGGGCTCATCAGGCGTACACACTCACTGCACCTAATATATATATATATATATATATATATATATATATATTGTCGCAGTTGAGGTTCCGATCCACCTCTTGAACCCTCAGGTACCACTCCAAACACCAGGTAAAAGTCCAAGACTCTTTTATTTTGAAATAATTACGTGCACAAAGCACCCTCCACTCCACACTACTCTTATAATAAACCAATCAACAATAATACTCTCTCCTCCACTCCCAGACACTTAGCCACCCTACCTCCCAGCTCAGCTTAGTGTCTGGGCTTTCCCAGAGTCCTTTATACTCCCTGACCCGGAGGTGTTCCTGTCCATTACCCACAAGTCCTTATTCCTTCCGGGTCAGGGTAAACAGTCCTTATCTTCAACCTGGGAGCACGACGTTTCTTCCTGTCCTTGGATTATGACGCACTTCAAGGTTATAGGGCATATATGAGTCCACGGGCCTCCCGACAGCGACTCCCAGTGGTCCCCAAGGTATCCAGCAGGGCTGTGCATAAAAACTACATGGTCCGTGAGGCCCTGCTGGAATTCGGGCCTGTCCATGCTGTCGGGAGAGCTCCTCCTGGCAGCCTGGGAGTGAGGGCCGGAATATGAAGCCGGCCATCCATCACAAATCCCCCCCCCCTTAGCGACAACAACTGGGGTGGAGCGTCCAGCCCTGCGAGGGACGTCCTCCTCCAGGAGGACGCATCAGTCGGGCCTCGGCCGTGTTGTCTAGGCCCCCCAGAGAACCTAGGAGGAACAGTGTAGCGGTTGTTCCTCCGTTCCCCTGTCCTCCAAGGACAACTTCGCCAAACGTGGCCCGGCTGATGACAGTTGTAACAACGCCGTCGTCCTCCCGATTGTCTTTCTCCCCGAGACCGGAAACATCTCGGGAATTCTGTTAACTCCGCCCTTTCCTCCGCCAAGGGAGGTTTTACGGCCGCCCTGCTGCTCTCAGCCCGTTTCTCCGTATTGTCAGGAGACCCGCGTTTTATTTTGGGGATCTCCTGCTTATTCTGGGGCCAACGCTCAGCTTGAGTCTCTCTATTGAGGAAAGAGAGCCTCTTTGCTGTCTGCACGCCTGTTGACTTTTGTTTCTTAGGAGGCGGCGTCATCAGCACCGCATCGCTCCGGGTTACAGCACTCTTCAGCTGTACCGGTACGATCGGAGCCTCCCCCACCCCTCCGGTTACCAGCGACAACTCGCTCAAAACACAGGCCGGGGTCTGGAGGTTCGACTCGCTCCGGAAGGCCGCGTCATACGCTTGCCCCGGCTCGTTCGTTCCTTCTCCCAACCTTTCAGTTACCATACCACGCACTACTGTCAGGCACATAGCGCTTTGGCACCCGCTACTTATTAACTGCGGGGCCGGATCGCACTGTGTCCCTTTATAATGTACGATACGGCTTACCTGTACCGCCGAATCAATCAAGACCGGGGCTTCTCGGCCTAATCGCCGCAGGTATTCCTGTAATCCTCTCAGCGGCGCCTTGGCTGTAGCTCCTAGCTCCTCCACACGTTCCTTCAGCTCCTTTAAGCCCTGAAAGAAACTATATACGGGCTCGAGGTACATCTCGAGATCCCATAAGTCCACAAAGTTATTTACTTTGGCCGGAGGTAAGTCTGCTTCCGCCTTCTCTTTACCTACCGACTGGGAGCCAATGAGCACGTCCACTCCTGGCACGTGTTCTGCTGGGTCGCGCAAAGGCTCCTGGGACTTGGAGTCTTCCAAGGGACGGGTGGCTGTTCCAAGCCGACTGTGCTCTGCCTTTTTTACTTTAACGGCAGACCATTCAGTCACATCCCGCCCCTCTTTGTCTTTATTTAATTTCGGCACTGCTTCGCTCGCCTCCCCCTTCCCTTTCAGGGAGCTTGGAACCATCGGGGAAATAATGACCTCACCTACGGTCCGACGTTGACCTTCTCTGTCCCGGCATCCATCGCGCGAGGTCACGTGGTTGTATCCCTTGAATGGGCTCGTCGCTTGCCGACTCCTAGCCTGGCCTGCCTTCTGGGTATCGCGGCCATCTTGCCGAGGTATGAGGCAGGCATCTGACTCACTGCTTGCTTTCTGGAAGCAGGCTTCTGCAAAATAGGAATAAAAACTCCCCGGCACTTTGGGCGTTTTCCTGGCACATACCTCCAGACTTGGCAGCGGTGTTCCCAATCCATTTAGGGATTCCGGCGTGTCCGATGGCTGACAGCGTTCCTGCTGTTGCGCCACTCGAGCTTGTTCAGCCTTTATCAGTGCCCGGTCCTCCTCACTCCCAGTCAGGTAAGTCCAGGTCATCTTGGCTTCTGTCAGGATCTGCACCCAATTAGTACGCCCATTCTTTTTTCCCCGACTTCTTCCCCATCGTGGTCTGAAGTTTAGCAAGGCTCACAGTCGCAGCACTCTCCGTAGTGGGTGGTGTTTGCACCTCCATGTGTTGAAGAGGGAACTTCTTAGGGTTTCCTGCCCACACAATATTTGTTTTAAATGCAGGTTTTCTGCCAACAGACGGCCAGATAATCCTGCCGACTACGCCAGTGTAGCAGTTGAGGTTCCGATCCACCTCTTGAACCCTCAGGTACCACTCCAAACACCAGGTAAAAGTCCAAGACTCTTTTATTTTGAAATAATTATGTGCACAAAGCACCCTCCACTCCACACTACTCATGTAATAAACCAATCAACAATAATACTCTCTTCTCTGCTCCCAGACACTTAGCCACCCTACCTCCCAGCTCAGCTCAGTGTCTGGGCTTTCCCAGAGTCCTTTATACTCCCTGACCCGGAGGTGTTCCTGTCCATTACCCACAAGTCCTTATTCCTTCCGGGTCAGGGTAAACAGTCCTTATTTTCAACCCGGGAGCACGTCGTTTCTTCCTGTCCTTGGATTATGACGCACTTCCAGGTTATAGGGCATATATGAGTCCACGGGCCTCCCAACAGCGACTCCCAGTGGTCCCCAAGGTATCTAGCAGGGCTGTGCATAAAAACTACATAGTCCATGAGGCCCTGCTGGAATTCGGGGCCCGTCCATGCTGTCGGGAGAGCTCCTCCTGGCGGCCTGGGGTTGAGGGCCGGAATATGAAGCCGGCCATCCATCACAATATATATATATATATATATATATATATATATATATATATATATATATATTTACAGGTACTCGTCGACATATGACCTATGCAAGTTACGACTGTTCGACTTTACGACGCGTTTGACTGTTTCCCCCGCCAGCTGTTGGCAGCGCCAGTTTCCCGCACTCTCAAGTTTCGCTACGCAGCAGTAAAAATATATGCAGCAGTGTTGCCCCACGTGTGTTTGTGTCTTGTTGTTTTGGCAATTTTCGATAATAATATAACCCTAACATATAACCCTATAATATTAACACTAATAGCAGCTTTCTATTCAAAACGGCAAACTTGAGAAGCTGCCAGCATCAAACCCAGAAGCTCTTGATTGGGCAGTTCTTAGGATTGCACTACGCAAGCAGTCGCATCAACTGCTTACCGCAACCTGCTTTCTTTTTTCTTCTTGAATAAAAGCGCACTTGTTCTGTTATACTTGTACTTGTGAAAGTGTTTATTTGATATTTGGACTTCAGGCTTCACACCAGTCATTCTCAGTCACACACACCACTCACATCCACATCCACAGTTATCCCAGTCTCGTTCGTGCACAAGTTTTATATACAATCATCACATTCAAATGTTAACAGTTCCCACACACAACTGCTGACTCCCAATCAAGAGCTTCTGGGTTCGATGCTAGCAGCTTCTCGAGTTTACCGCTTTGAGTAGAGAGCTGCTGTTATTGTTAATATTATACAATAAAAACATACATTTGATTTACGTCTGTAACAACCGCTGTAAATTTATAGTGCTTGTCAAAGTTAGCGTTCACACTCGCCCCGATATGACACTGCTCTTTTCAAATAAAGACGCGCTATAACAGAGGTGAACTCAGATCAGAGAAAACAGAAGCCCTCCCCGCAAGAAATGTCGACTCACAGTGTATGAATGGCGTATGGAAGAAGTGTGTTAAGCGTTATGTAAATACTTTTGCTGGATTTAACAGTGAACAAGAACTTGATGAGATTCGTGAAGAAATAGTGAAACTGTCAAAAGACCTTTCATTGGAATGTGAAATGGAAGATGTCGAGGAGTTGCTAGACCGGGAATCAGGTGAACTTATAAATGAAGAGCTGATAGAATTGGAAGAAGAAAGAGTGGCGGAAGAAGAAACAAGAGAATTGGAGTAAGACGAAGAGGAGGAGGTGCCACAAAGAATGTTCACCACAAAGGGATTGTCAGAAGATTTATCTCTACTGAATAAACTCCTCGCTCATTTTGAAAAAATTGACCCAAATATTGAACGATTTGCGAGGATTGAACGGATGGCACGCAACACATTTCATCCTTATTGCGAAATTTATGAAGAGAAAAAAAAACAAACAATTCAGACGAAGCTCACTATGTTTATGAAAAGAGCAACTCCTCCCATCACCCCGTCTGCAGCCTCGCCTGATCTGATGAAGGCGATATCGACAACCCGCAGCCAAGCACCAGTGGTGCCAGGAATTAAATGTACAGTACAGTATTTCTTGTTTTGTACGTTTTCCACATATTAAACAAATTGTACTGTAGTATGCTGTGTTTGTCTTAGAAAGTAAGAAAATGTTGATAAAATATTACTTTAAGATGATTACAATATTATTACCCAGTCTAATATTCTTACCTTAAATTAACATAGGCCGACTTACGTCCAGATCAACTTACAACCAGTCAGTTGGAACCAATCGCGGTCGTAAGTCGACAAGTACCTGTATATATATATATATATATATATATATATATATATATATATATATATATATATATATATATATATATATATTGTAATAAAGGCGCTTGGTTGGCGCCGACCCGACACAGATAGACACGGAGGTACGCATAAAATGAACAAGTCTGTTTATTTTTTCTCTTCCTGCCGTAGGACACGTCTTCCCCGTGTCCCACAGCCCAACACAGTCCCAAACACCACAAAAGGCCCATAACAGTTTGTTCCTCTTTACCACCACTCCTCCTCAAGCTTAGTCCTCTTCCCTCCTGACTCTGGCTGTCGAGTGGTGGTGGTGGCTGGCCCCTTTTATAGCCCACCCGGAAGTGTTCCAGGTGTTCGACCACCTGGTCCCAATTGCACTTCCGGGTGGGGCTGAAGACTCATCCAGCTGGGCTGTTGATTCCAGGCAGCACCCCCTAGCGGCCACCCCAGCTCCCAACCAGGCTGTGGAGGACTCCATCTCCCATGGAGCCATGCGGGAGGTTGGGGGATCACCGTCGGCCAGGGAGGCTGCCACCAAGCATTCCGGGGGAGGTATTGAGCTGCCCATGGTTGCTCTCCCGGAACATATGCAGGAGGGGCATCCTGGCCGGGTATGGGACCCGGCCACCCATTACAATATATATATATATATATATATATATATATATATACTTTTTATAAAAATATTAGTTCCTTTCGATTTTATTGAAGGAATACAATGCTAGTAATGAACACTGTGAAAATACTTTGATAGATATGTCATATCTATCCCTTTTACACCCCTTCTAATCCAAATCCATATTCCCAGGAAGTAAATCCATATACTAGCAAAACCTGGAACAGGACAGAAACCATCCCTGATTGTATTCCCGGTTCACTGCAATACATGTTCAATTACACATCCATATTCATTCCAACTCTGTCAATTTATAGTCACCAGTTAAATCTGATGTAGGTGCAGGAGAGAAATCTGGATTACTTGAAGAATAAAGAAGGCAAAGACAGGAAGAAGGTACATACTCCTGACAGTTATTCAGGCATGGTATGATATACTGTAACTACTAGAATATAAAATGTTCACAACTCACATCCATATACTAAAAAGGTCCTTAAGTAGACATGTTTAGTGTCATTACTGGAGTGCTTGCACAACTTCAAGGTAAAGATGCCAGTTGTTATTTTCATAAAAGGAATGCACTTGTCTGGTGGTGGAATAGTAATTATAATTTCCAGGCACAGAGACACTTTTCTTTAATTATAAGTCAGTAGTCGGTGCATGTTTAAATTAAAGAGGAGGATGGTCTAAATGCAAAAAGAACTGGACATACTAAGATTTAAATTGAATTAAGTAGAAAGAAGAAAGGCAATTTCAGTTTTGAATTAGCTAAACAGTAATGTTGGAAAGGCAGCGCTCTAGCAGAGGCAAAAATCAATTTATTTGACTTCATCATAAGATACACCATACTAAGCTGTTGATTGTTGGCAGAGCCTTTAATGCTTATTATCTGATCGCCTGCAATGTGAAAAGCAACAGCGGAGCAAAACCTATTTATCATTAACAATCTATAATAATCACTTTTTATGGCTGTACACCAAAAACAGTTATGGCAGTTTTATATCATTAATATCCCTTGTGTTTAGAAATGAATGCTTGCTTTATGGGGTGGTGAACATCTTGACAAGGTAGAAATGATGTCAAAGGTACCTGAGTTGCTTCCTTAAAGCACAGACCATTTATTTTATTTAAAAACACATACACAGTAATAATTTTTTGATTATGAGCAGACATCTAGATGCATTTTGTCTATAAACTTCATCACACCGTGCCATATGCATTGTTGCAGAAAATCAAAAAAGGCAAAGAGAGGATCCTTTTGAATGTGACCTGGCTGTGAAAAGCAGAGATGCCATTATTTAAAATGTTCAGAATATTAACAGTCTGGAAAATAATAGCAAGAAAATACCTTTCTGCCTGATAGCAGCACAGAAAAAATTATATGTTTAGGACATCACTGAACTATCTGATGCTTATGGTGCAGAAATAATGCTAATAAGAACTTAAAGGAGCACATTTTTAATATTATACTCTGTCTTGCAAATCATTTTTATCTTCAGTTATTCATATCTGTCCTAAATCAGGCTACTTGCAGTGTAATATTAAGCTGCAATTTTGTATGAAAATAGGCATGGCAATAATAGTGCTAAAACATAAAATGTAGAAATTTTTTTTAATAATATTACTTTATTATAGTGCAATACCCCGTGACCCTGCTCAGTATAAACTTGGTTTGGAAGATTTATGGATGATATTATAGGACAATAATTAATTGTATTATATTAAGAATATTATGTGATGTTTGAGTACTTCAGAAATTCCAAAATAGTTTGTACAGTAATGAAAAAAAAAGAAAATTTTATTTCACATTTTTATTTTAATGATATTATAGAATGTAAAATACATCCAATACAATGAATCAGTGCAATGGCATACCACTGACTGACAGACAGATACTACATACCCATTTTGTGAGTATTTTGTTGCCACCCCATGCTCTTCTTTTCTTTTCCAGTTTCATCTTTCTTTTATACTTATCTTCAATATTTTTTGCACAGATGCAGCACAGGAATGTTAATTTTTCAGGGTCATACACTGAGGTATTGGTAGCAACTGATCTGGCAAAATTGGGATGTTACTGTAGGCCCCACTGCTGCAACAACACAATGCCTTTTTGCAAGTTGGATTTCTTTTTGTTTTTTACACATTTTGTTGTTTAGTTCCCCTGTTTTCTTTGTTTTTATTAAGGCTGTTGACTTGTGACTTCTTTTCATGTTATATCCTTGTTAATTAAAAAATAGCTAGTAAAGTGGGCAGTTGCCAGTGTCAAGGAGTAAAGCAAGATCTTACAAGTTCTGTGTAGTATTACTGTTAGCTCTCCCATTTAAAAGGCAAATCCAACTGGGGTAATGGTAATGATCAAAAGAAAGCTGAGGGGGAAACAGCAGCAGACTAAGGAAAAACGTTAGATGAAAATACATTTTAATGCTTAAAACATGAGTGTTACCAATATAGAAATAAATTAGCCATTATGGACACTGGGATTTGCAAGGTCATTATCAGTAGAAATCCTTCACAATAGGAACACAAAGAATAAATATAGAATTTAAAGACAGAATGAAGATTGTTGGTACATGAGACAAAGAAATGCATAGTTTGACCTTATTTGATGAACAAGGTTAACTGGAACATTGAGTAATGCAATAAAGAATACAGGGCTAAAATAAAAATTCAGGGAGCCACTTGCCTCAGATTTAGAAACATAAAAAGACAAAAATATGGAGAGGAGACTGCAGAGGTGATTTACAAGAAACTTGCAGCAATTCATGGTTTTTAATTCATTACATCTAACATTATTTTTAATGCATTACATCTAACATTACTAGATCTAGGTTTGATTCCAAAAGACCCACTAACACTCACTAACAGAGCATCCAACTCAAATTCCCACAAATGACACCATTACAGATTAACATATTTAGTTCATAAGAAACTATTCCACATAAACATTCACTAAACAAATTATTAGAAACACTATACTATTACTGGGTAGTGCATCCATTTGCTCTCAAAACAACCTAAATTCTTTGTGGCATGGATTCCACATGATGTTGGCAATATTCCTTTAAGGATTCTGGTCCAGGCAACTCAGGCCCCTTCTTCAGGCAAAAAGGGGCCTGAGTTGCCTCGAAAGTTTGCATATTGTAATCTTTTTAGTTAGCTAATAAAAGGTGTCATTTTGCTTGACTTCTCACTACATTCATAATGGCTAACATGGTACAATGTCCTAGCACTATATATAAACAGTAGTAACAGAGCTAGCTTATGCCTTAGCACTAAGCTGAGGTGTCGCAGATCTGAATAAAGGCTAAGGGTGTTCCTCTCAGCACTCTTTAAGAAGGAGTTGTTCCTCCTTGGCTTCAACATGCAATAAATAAGACTAATATTTAACAGAATAAACATATATATATATTTATAACAATAACACATAACCAAGAAAAAGTAACAAAATACACAAACCTAACAAAAAAAAAAGGGTCAATGATTTTAAGATCCTTAGAGTATCCTGAGCTTGACCTCAAAAAGAGTCCTAAGACACACCAGCTTAATTCATCTCCAGTTCAGATCCTTCCATTCAAGTCATTCGACTTCCTCCAAGGGAAGATAATTTTCGTCAGGAAAAGGAGATACTTTTACACAAACAAACAAATTCTTTCTTGGCTTTGGCCCCCAAGTCATCCAATTGCTCAGTATTCTTCCACACACCTCAATTTCCTCCTCCACTGCCTGTCCTTCTCATTTATGTTTCCTTTTCTTGTTTTCAGGCTACAGAAATGGAGGTATCCCAGAAGCATACCTCCATGAACTGTTCTTTTTGGTACCATTTAAATATTGTTAAACATAAAAGTGTTACAAAAGGACATAGACAAACAGAAATGATCAAGTTTTGACATATTAATGATTAAATTAAAATACACAGGCGTAGCGCCTTTAAAACCTGATCAAATTCATAAAGTCATCAAATGTTTCCAGGCAGTTAGCAAGGATAGAATTCAGTAACAGAAAAATTGCCAAAGATTTTTAAGTGTTTGGTAGTTATGAAAGACAGAAGAAAGATTGAATGGGTCACAAACGAATTAAAAAGCAATTGATAACAAGAAAGATTCACTTTTCAAAAAGCAGAAAATATACCACTAGAAGGATTCTGACAATGGAAAGAAGAACCACCTTGACTAATTTTGGCTTAAGAAATAGCTAGAGAATCTGTGATATCACATAGATACAGATAAGATCATCAGATTGGATCAGATCATAAATTGCTAGTTATAAAAGTAATGAAGCTAAAGTTAACAGAAACAAACAAAACCATAATTGAAATCAAGCATCGTGTTTCTATCAAGCCCAAAAGGCTTCTTCCCCGAACAAACCTGTGTATGCATGATTGTTAACAGATGACATTAAATTAATACTTAGGATTGATAGCAGAACAAAGGTCCTTGTTGAGTAGTAAGTGAGTTTGAACAGAAAACCAAAATTCTGTGGAACTGAATACAAAGGAAAAGCTGAGTTAAGGTGGCAACGAATGAGTTAAAGACAGAACGAACAGACAGGTAAGGCAAATAAATAATGTTCTGCACAAAAGTTTGATGAGGAGAATATGCTTTTTAATATATGATGCTCAGGAAAAACTACAGGGGTCGAAAAGGAATAGCAGTAATGAGGGTTTTGTGTGAAATGCATTTACAGTTTGATGAGAAGATATGACACTACAAGGCACACTGAGATTTCAAAAATCTTTTGACTTAATAAAGCATAAAATACTAATAGAAATACAGAAAAAAGTAAGACTAGGAACTTAAAAAAAGCTTATTAGTATAGTACATTATACATACTGTACAACAGATATTACTGATTAGGATAGAATATGGAAGAACAGAGCTGCACAACTGGATATGGTAATTTCACTAAGAAATAATGATTATTTTAGGTGATGAAAAATGTGCAGAAAGAAGGAAGTGAGTTACTGAAGGATGTGAAGTATATAAATTCCCAAGATGTGACTGAAGACTGTGCATCAGAACATTAAATATTTCATTGATAGGAGGTACAAAGGAAATAAAAGAGGGGAACTCGAAGCAGGTGCTTCACTCTTGCATTATACCTTAAAAAACCTTAAGTTGGTGTCTCTACTTTTCATTTCCTAGTCTCTGATATTTTTTATGCCTTTTTGTTTGCCTAGTTCTTTTTAGATACATTGGCCTGATTTTTAAGATTTTCTTGTGTCCACTTCCCTGTTTTTAGATAACAGCTTACAATAAAGTATTATATATACAGGTAAAATTCCATTATAATGAATATCTTTACAACACAATTTTCATTACAACGAAGTATGTTTATAGTCCCAACAGCTTCCCCATATGACACAAGTCTATTGAAATCTCATTACTACAAAGTACATTCAGCAGATACTTTCATTACAACGAAGTGCACAAAAGACCTTGAAATGCCTGAATGAATCATCCACAGAGCAGTTAGTTCTGTGGCCGCAGCTCAGTTGTGCACAATGATCCCCAAACAAACACTGTACTTTTTTTTTCTTTCTTCGAACTTTCCTTATACTGTTTTTTTTTTTGCCTTTTTTGTTTCCTGCGGTTTTCAGTGATACCTTTTGCTTATTGCTCGTCAACATTTGAAAAACATTCATTGGAATTTAACTCATCCATCCATCCATTTTCCAACCCGCTGAATCCGAACACAGGGTCACGGGGGTCTGCTGGAGCCAATCCCAGCCAACACAGGGCACAAGGCAGGAACCAATCCCGGGCAGGGTGCCAACCCACCGCAGATTTAACTCATTGTCACCCTTAATAATAATAATACTTTGCATTTATATAGCGCTTTTCTCACTACTCAAAGTGCTCAGCAATTGCAGGTTAAGAGCCTTGCTCAAGGGCCCAACAGAGCAGAGTCTCTTTTGGCATTTACGGGATTCGAACTGGCAACTTTCCGATTGCCAGTACAGATCCCTAGCCTCAGAGCCACTACTCCCATCGATAGAAAAGACAGATACAAAAAAATGATAACAGTTCATATTAGAAAAAAAAACTTAAATTTTTTGCAGCTCTCAATTGTGGCAAAAAGAAAAAGATTCCAGTGAATTCGGAATTTCGCCATCGACAATGTCAACTTTCTTGAAAGACAGAGCAAAAAAAGAATAAAAATCTTGGGCTGCAAACGTATTGTATGTGTACTGCTGCATTTGAAGACATTGAAAAAAACGTTTTTACGTGGTTCAGTGATGCTCGTTCAAGAAACATTCCTATTAATGCGGCACTCATTCATGAAAATGTGAGGTTTGTAAACTCTCTTGGGACCTCCCACAACTAGACAGCAAGCCGAACAGCGTCCCGAAGTGCGATCTCCGTGTCTGTACGGGGCAGTAGCAGGCTCATAGATGTGCTGCGTCTCTAAACAGAAAAGATCTCGATGGGTGATGCAAGTTTAGGAGCACGTACTTTGTAAATGCAGATAACAGAATTACTTGATCACTGACCTGCACGACCCTGCCTGACTTCTGTGTCTGTGTATAGCAGAGTGGCACGAATAAAGCTGGTTTTGCTAAAGTACTGAGACTCGGCCTTGTGTTTTGGGGTGCAAGACAGGGACTTATAGCGCGACCCCGATCTTTTATGATTTGCTTCTGTGGCGCTTCACTGCAGCGCTGTGAGGCTCCTATTGCCCTGCCCCAGCAACAAACAAACAATCTTCCACAGACGCTGCAATCACGCTTCAGGACGTACTTCAGCGTGTTGTTCCCGTTGGGTGGGGAGTGGGGGGGTCTCAAAAGAGTTCAGAAACCTCACAATATGAAGAAAAAAAAGGATGATTCAGCTTCTGATTGATAATTGTGCTGCCCACAATATGCTTCCACATTTAGATAATGTTCGCGTTGAATTCCTTCCACCCAATTGCACGGAGGCGCTTCAGCCATTGGGTTTGGGCATCATTCGCACCCTGAAAGTGTATCATCACAAGGAAATGCTGAGAAAAATTCTCGTCAGCATAACTTGTAGACAGGAGGAGATTAAAATTAACATGAAAGAAGCTATTGAAATGATTGCAAACGCCTGGATACAAGTTAAGAAAGCACTATAGTAACAGAATACAGAATCTCATTACAACAAAATTTTCGTTACAACAAAATATTTTTTAGGTCCCTGGGAGTTCGTTGTAATGGAATTTTACCTGTATACAGTAGATATATATAAAACTACCCTTAAGCCATCATGAACGTTTTGACTATGTGGAAATATGCTGGTGTTCAGGATGGGTATAGAACTGGTAGGCCTGATAGAGTAAAGCACATTACATAAAAGCTGTAATGAGTAAACACATGAGGTTGAAGAATATTAAGAATATGCAAGCTTGGAGGAATAAACCACATGAAAGCTTGAGCAAGTGTGATTTTAAATTATGTTTCATTAGTTATCTTTAAAAAATGATTCACTCAAGGCAGTTGAACCAATCACATTCAAAATCACAATTTTGGTTGTACAAATGAGGGCTGTGAAAGTCTTGAAAATTATATAGTTATTCTTGTCTTTTCAGTTTTCTGGCTAAATGTCATGTTTCATCCCATTAAGTGAATTCCAGGTTTGCTTCCTTTGCTTTTTAGATCACCTTATATGTGCATTCTGTAGTTTGGGCTATGCACAATGCCTGTTAAAAATCGAAAACTATTAAGAAGAAATATGATAATGCATGTTGGCATCCTGAAGTTAATGTACATGTGTTACAATCATGGTACACACCTTGTGTCCTACCATCCACCACCTGACTGGATCCCTAATGCAATGTTAGGGAAAGGGTCTTGCGAGCAGGTCATTTAGCAGCACACTTCTACTGCTGCTTTAGGTAAGTAAATAAAAAAGACACTTCTCTGGAAATTAATGTAAGAGGAAAGCAATTATGTAAGCATATATAAGACTGAATTAATATTATTTGCAGATTACTGTGAAGAACCAATATTATTTGTACTGCTCCCCTAAGTGATATAAAAATAGTATTAGGGTTAGAAAGGAATCTGCAGTTGATATGTGGTCAAAACTTTGGAGCCGTTTGCCATTCATTCAACAATGTGCACTGTAGAAACTGAACACTACAGCACGTTCAAAGGGGCTGATGGGGCTGCAAATACCAAGGATGGAGCAGAGCTTCAGCTTGTGCTTGCTGAAAGAGTTGCTTAGTGGTGGAATGTACAAATGACTGAGTGTGAAGCTTTTGCTTCAGTGCATCTTCAGATTAAAATTAAAATATTTAAGATTAGTGTCATCTTTAGTATTCCTGTAATACAATAAATCCATCCATCCATTATCCAACCCGCTATATCCCAACTACAGGGTCACAGGGGTCTGCTGGAGCCAATGCCAGCCAACACAGGGCGCAAGGCAGAAAACAAACCCCGGGCAGGGCACCAGCCCACCGCAGGGTGCACACATTAGGGCCAATTTAGAATTGCCAATGCACCTAACCTGCATGTCTTGGACTGTGGTAGGAAACCGGAGCACACAGAGGAAACTCACACAGACACTGGGAGAACATGCAAACTCCACACAGGGAGGACCTGGGAAGTGAACCCAGGTCTCCTAACTGCGAGGCAGCAGCGCTACCCACTGCGCCATCATAATGCAATAAATCATTTCCTTATTTATAGAATTTTAATGAATTACTGGGCTTTACCTGATATTAATGGCTAGATGGAGAATTTATTTCAGTTGCTTTTCTCCTTTCATATGGTAGTATTGATAACGATTTTACGCTAGTACTGATCATTCTGTATTAATAGTTATTTTTCTTTTGGTAATTATTGGGTACTACTGTATTGAGCATACCTTCAACTTCAGTTAATCACAGACCAATCCCTCATCACCAACAGCCATCGATCAGTGTCATTTTTTCATCACTTGAATTGGAATCTGCTGTGTTTGAATGCCAGCGAGCCACCACAAGTCTATTTTGGCTACATTTTTAACTACATGACATTGTAAAGTGCTTTTATAAAGAACATATTTAAGTTGGTCTACTAACTCTTGCAATTACATTGTAATTGTGGTGTTATTTTTGAATGTGACTAATTGTTACAAAAATATTTAATAAAAATGTGATAACTGATTCTTGGATGAAGTAACTAAACAATGTGAAATGCACCAACTTTAAAATCAGCTAACTTAGTAGCTAAACACACCCTGTGAGAGCTAGCCCGAGCACCATCAGACAGACACCGTCAGTTCTATAAAACACACGTTTATTTACAGTTCAATCACCGCACACACACAGTGCTCCAGCACCAGCCACCCTTACATGGGCTTTTAAACGTCTGTGGGCCGCCTTTCTTCCTCTCTCTAGAGCTTCGTCCTCCTCCTGCACCCAAATCTGGCTCCCCGACTGTAGGAAGGCAGCCCCTTTTATAATCACCCGGATGTGCTCCAGGTGCTTGCTGACGTCCTTCCGGCGGCACTTCCTGGTGTGGCGGAAGTGCCGCATGAGCACCTGGAAGCACTCCGGGCGTCCCTGGAAGTTCCTCCACCTGCACTCCCAGGTGTGGCAGAAGTGCAGACATCCCAGGATCTATAACGCTCGGGGTGCCCCCTGGCGGTGGCCACGGGCCCCAATGGGGTTGAGCCTCCATGCTCCGTCCCTGTGGTCCCCGCACTAAACATGGGCAGTTGCCCTCTCGTGGGCTGGGGAATGTATATTCTGCCTCCCGGTCCTTCCAGGCATCCTGGCTGGGTCTGACCCCCAGCCTCCTGCCACAACCTGAATATTACATCATGTGTACATTTTGTTTTCGACTGCCGAAGAGTCATCTCTCTTTTTAGCTATATCCTCGCTATGTTGAAAAACATATAACCTGCAAGAAAAGAAGGTACCTGGGAGTGTAATGATCATCAGCATCTTACTATTTTTGCTTAGACTTTTAAAGCACTCAGGTTGTCTAATTCTGTGTATCTCCATATATTTGCTGCTATTTGTTTTAATGTAAATAAATACTATAACTATATTTTTAAGTAAAACATTAAAAGTCAATGCCTTTGTCTAATCAATTCTTGCAAACCTAGAGGCTACACTGTCCATTCTTTGACTAGCTGTGGCACTTGAGGACCCTTGGGTTATACTCTCCACTGATGGTAAAACAGGGTTGAAGTAAAAGTTTTCAAAATAAAGACAATCCTAGTCAGCAACAGCCTGCCATTAGTGATCCCTAGGGTTGAATTTGGTGGGTATAATATGGGCAGAGAGATTGGTAAGAGGTTACACATAACAGGTATATAGTTGATTTTAATATATCTTCCTGTCTCCCATTAAGAAAAGAACCCAAGGGGTTACTTGGTACCTTTCATGTTAGGTGATCTAATAACAAAATAAAACTCTCTATTTAAGAAAATTTGTTCATACACTTGTGAAAATGAACTGAAACACATTTGTTGGGCAAACATTTATACTAGTAATACTTTTGGTCTTTTTGGCGAGTCAGTTTATTTGGCTGTTTTCATTAAAACTGGAAAGTTTTTTCTTTTGTCAAGCAGTCTCATTCAGTAGTCTCCAAATCAAACACCACAGCACCACATCACTTACTGTATAATAGACTCTCATAGAGCAGCCTTTCATTTAAAACATTTAAAAATATGAAACTGACAATATAAGTAGTAAACATTAGCCTGTACAAAATAAACAGTCTTTCAGATTACCTGAACTGGAGAAAAAGAGGAAAAGGGCAACAGCAGTTTTCAAAAAGGAATAGCAAAACAGGATTTGACATAAACAACCAGATATACAGAGTGACCTTTTATAATACTATTTGAAATACAGGCTGGTGTAGTAAGTGAAGGAATGGAAGGATAAAGTTTGTTGATGCTATTTGGGCTTTACAGATATTGAATAGCACAGATGTGTCATTGTTGTAAATAAATTAGGTTCAAATAACAATCCGAGTATGCACAGTATACCCTTCTATCTTGTGTTTTCTTGATTTCTACATTTGCAGTGTGTTTAAAGTGGCATTTTAGATAAGAAGCAGTATCTAATTTAAATAAAGGATTTGCAACAGAGGAGATTTAAATCAAACATTTTTGTGTTTTTACTCACAAAAATGTTTACTGGCAGATGTGTTTTTATATCTTTTCCCATATTTTGTGTATAGTTCACATAATAACAATAAAATGCAGTGTTCAATAATGTAATGTAGACTGTTTCAGTTAAGAGTTAATTATAGTGATTCATTTGTATGTAAATCTAAAAAATACAATTATAAATGTTTTAATGAAATTCATGCTTTTTTTCTTGATGATAACTGCAAATTTCTTTTGGAGCCTTCCAACCTTAGTATAAAATGTATTTAAGTAATATGGAAGTGAGATGTCAAAGGTTCTGATTTTACTTGCATTCTTTTATTAATTGGTGATAGTTTATAGACTATGTCATTTGTGTTATAAATCATTATTCTCAGATTGTGTTTCTTATTTATCCTTGTATTCATAATAGTCTCAAAGCCAAATTTTGTGTCTAGGTCATTGATGTCTGCATTAAAATTATCATTATTTACCGTTTTAAAAAAGTTCTACCTTCCAAGTAGGAATACACGATTGTCTTTGTATACCCATTAAGATCAGTGAAGAAGTATTTAAATTTATCCCAATGGTTTCTGTGCAGTCAACACACTGTTAAAGTCAAGAAAAAAATACAAAAATTGTAAGGCAAATTAAATGGGACTGAACAAAACAGTGGTATGCCCCTTTAGCACTAGAATTACTAGAGCCAAAGAAAAAAATGGTAAATCCGTCCCACCTTAAATCCCTTCGCACCTCCCCGTCAGCGTCTTTTGTCTTGTAAACGTGTCGATAATCCCCAGCAGGAAGCAGCCTGCTATACCATCCTCCCCAATCCCCCCGCCCTAGAACGGGCAAGAAGTTCTCCCAGTTCCTGCTTTGATTGATTATCTGGGAGTGAGCTACCCAGAATTGTAAGGGGAAATAATTTGATGCATGTTTTGTGTCTACAACAAGCTATGTAAACACATTGTTAAAACAGAAATGTTTTTCATGTTTTAGTAATAAATAACAAAATGTACACATGAACTATATAATGTGTGAAGGCTGATGGCCAAATATCAAATAAACACTTTCACAGAAAGGTGCAAGTGCAATCCGACAGCTTATGTGGAATAGTGGAAAGATTCACTGACTTATAATCCAGAGGTCGTGAGTTTGAAACCGGATCTACCGTTTTGAGTAGTGAGCTGCTCTTATTGTTAATATTATACAATAAAAACACACATTTGATTTGTGTCTGTAAAAGCTGGTGCAAATTTATAGTACTTGTAAAAGTTAGCGTTTTTTCACTTTTATTCTCTCTGTCACAATCACAATACAACACCCACCCCCTGTCCCAGACCTGACGTGGGTACTTTTTATCTGAAACTGGGAATAACTGTAGATGTGAATGGTGTTTTGAGACAATGGAACTGGAAATTCTCTGATTTGGAGGGATAAAAGCTGATACACAAATGCTGGTGAATCTGCCTGCTTCGTATCTCACCGTCTTTATTTTTTTTAATTCAGTTTTATTGAGTGTTCCTGCTCACACTGAATTAGTATGCACCTTATGGTCCATGATGTCAAAGCCGCACTGACAAAAAACAGAGACATATGTATATATGATATTTGGAATAACTCATTTTATGACCTTTATAGTACATTCTGGAAAACATTGTGGCACTGATGCAACATTATTCACATTATTCATATTCATTCGCACGCCTTCTTGCGCTTGTAATCAGTGACCGCATTCTTTTTTATTCGATCTTGCCAGTGTCCACTTTTGGGTGAACGGTGCCGTTTCTTTTGTACTCCAGGACATGCAGAGGAAAGAATAGTAAAAAGAGGTCAGTTCCACTCTATACCCAAACATCAGATTAAAATGTTAACAGTTCACGCACAACCAAGGGCCGTCCTTTCTACATTTATGACATGTGTACCTGTTGCAATGTACACACTTCTCTCTGTGCTGTGGTTAGTATTACACTGAAGGGGCTGGGGGGAGCGGCGGTCTTGGAACAGAAGCTTGTCGATGTTGCATCCTCTTTTGCTTTATCCATCCCCTTTTCTTGTAAGAAGTGATGACGAAGCTCCTCTGCAAGGTGAGCCATGAACACTCTTCTTTTCTCAGTGGCCCCCATGCATGCCTTGCACAGTACATGTGTGTTGATCACCGCCAAGTCAAGCTTGTTGTAGCACAAACAACTGGCCACCTGCGTGCTCCTGCCACACTGAATAAGCTCATGCCTTCCAGTGCACGATGTCAACGCAGCACCAGGCAAAAAAAGAAAGAGACTAATATATGTGACATTTTGAAGAAATCACTTTATGACCTGGATAGTACCAATCAGAAAACATCGTCGCACTAATGCAATATCATTTGAAAATGAACAGCATCAGATCGGGTGTGAATTTATACTGGCGCTGTTAGTTAGAGTCATATAAGAAGTGGGGGGGGGGGGGTCGGGGGGGCAAGGGAGAGTGTGAATGTGACTGAGAGAATAAGACTGAAAAAAAGCAAACTTTTAGAAATGCCATACATTTACAGCTGATCTGATCTAATACCATTGTAACTTAAAGTATATTTTGCCATTGTTCCAGAAGCATGAGATCGGAAATTAGTACCATTGCCCACATCTGGCATCTTGTTGGGATGCCTCCAAGTGGGTTATAAAAGAGGGCACAATTGGCTAAACCATTATCTAACAGTCCTGTCTCTCAAACTTAAAATAATACAGCTGTTGAAAAATAGACAGAAAGAACTATTCTCTGAGGAAAAGATGGAAAATGAAAGGAAATATTCAGAGAGCTCAGGCAGAATCATAATTAGAAGGGCAGGCAAGGATCAAGACCAAGAGTCAGAATTAACTCGACTCAGAATTTATAGTCAAAATGACTGCAATAACGTCATTGACTGAACTGCCAAAAAAGTACTTAGCAAAAGCTCAATACAATTCATACGAGAAGCAATTTAATAATAGGATACACTGAAGTTTGGAGACAGTTATGGTGTGCTGATGTTTTAAATATGCACCCTGTTTTGACACACACATCCTGTGTCGCATGTCCTGAAAATACATGTCAGCAGTGAGAAACCTTAGTCAACTAAAACACATCAAAAAATGGTAATGTACAGTATGTGCTCGTAAAGCGACCAGGAAAATGGTGTCCACAATATAATCAAAAAATGAAAAATCAAAACTAAACAAGCTTAATAGTTTAAAATATTCAGTCTAACTTACTCAAAATCATTATAAAGGAAATAAATAGCTCAAAAAGAAATGTCTAGTAAGAGCAAAAACCTACTCTCTGAGGTCTGTTTGAGTGAGAGATACAAAATTATTATAATAACTGAGGAGCATAAATATCAGTAGTAGAAACTCAAGATCTGTCTTCTGACCCATAAACATTCAAGTGCACAAAATGAATGTAACTCTGTGGTAAAGTGAGGTCCGCAGCTGTTTGCTGTTTTTAGTAAATTATTCCTGCATTTGTGTCCTTGTGTGGTGAGCAGTTCACATTTAGTACCTTTTTGTGAATTTTATATCAAACTTCTAAATACAATTTTTGTTTAAGGTGAAGGTGATGGCAATGGAGTGGAGACATAGAACAAAAAAAAAAAACCCTGGAAAATTCCATAAGACAATGCTGGAAGAACAGCCTCCAAAATTTTTAATGAAACCATTGGATGGTTATGATGATATAACAGAGAAAGCTAAAGAAATGTTTTGGAAAAGTGACATAAGAAATGAAGCTCAGTACACACTGTGCAATGCGGATGGATCATGATGGCCCAAATCAGATTTTGAGAAAGAGTATTTATCAATAAATGAAATTCCAGATATATGGAAGAAAAGATTATATGTTGTTATGTACTGAACATATTGCCATTTAACAGACAAATTCATATAAACATGAATGCAGAAATGTTACCTACAAACCAAACTGTGCAGTAGTAAATTAATACTTTAAACATCTACTGTATGTTGGTTTATGGTTTCTATATATAAACACATTTAAGTGGTGCTTTGACACTATAAGAGTTATTGTAACACTGGTAATTTTGCTGTGTAAATAAATATTGCTTGATGATGAGTGGTGTATATTGCTGTGAATAAAATAACCACAGAGACAAAAACAAGTTGTTTTTAAATTTTTTATCATCAAGATTCTTGACAAGTGAAGCATACTGTCAAATAATATGCAGATGAAAGTTGAATATGGCATTTTTAATGTTTTTTGTTTTCTCCTTAAATGGTGTGATATGTGTTGGACAGCTTTCTAGGAGTGGAAACTTAACACAAACAAAATCCATGTTGGTGGACAATGCAGCAATGGCACAGACAAGTATTTACAGATTATTATAAAATATTTCTAGAAATTATTTTTTCAATAGAGAAGAATGAAACAATCACATTAAAAAAATAAAAACATTTACTTTTAACAGGATAATCCAATGTTGCAGGAAACCTCAGGTTTGTGGAATTTAAAATTGTATACATTTATTTTCTTAGACTTATTCATCAGTGTGACATGTTCTTAATACTTTACAGGCCGTTTGAAGAAAAATTCCACCAGTTGTAAAGTTAGTATTTAAATAGATTATTGAATGTTCTTTAAGAACATAAAAAATTGGCAAACAAGAAGAGTCATTTTACTCCATCATTCTTGTTTGTTTAGTTAACAGCTAAGCTTTTGTAAGTATTTCCAGATACTTCTTTAACTATCGATTTCTCCTTCTACTACGTGAGTTGGTGTATTCCAGATTACCAAGATTATTTTTTTTTATTTCATTATAGGGAAGCAAAGTGTTAGTGATTTTAAAATTTACTACAGTTACATTGCTGCTGAAGTACACATACACACTTTTTCGCTTCTTTAAAGTTTAACTATAACAGAGCAGCACTTGACCCTTACGTAAACTGAGAAAACAGAATCTGCAGAACATTATACACATTTAACTGATGATTGTGTTTTGTTTTCCTATAGAGAAAACCACCAATGGACAACTTACAAGGTATAAACCTAGATTACAGTAATCCCTCGCTATATCGCGCTTCGACTTTCGCGGCTTCACTCTATCGTGGATTTTATATGTAAGCATATTTAAATATATATCGCGGATTTTTTGCTGGTTCGTGGATTTCTGCGGACAATGGATCTTTTAATTTCTGGTACATGCTTCCTCAGTTGGTTTGCCCAGTTGATTTCGTACAAGGGACGCTATTGGCAGATGGCTGAGAAGCTACCCAACCAGAGCCCGTATTACGTATTAAATAAAACTCCTCAAATATATTGTGAGCACGGGGGCTGTTCGCACCCCTAGAGGATACGGCCGCTCATCAAAAAACGCTGAAAGATTACCTTCACATTGCTGCCATCCTTGCTGGGCTTACATGTGGCTGCTTTGTCAAGCGATATGCTTCCTGCACGGTGCTTCGCATACTTAAAAGATCAAACAGCATGTATTGATTTTTGATTGTTTACTTTTCTCTCTCTCTTGCTCTGACATTCTCTGCTCCTGACGGAGGGGGTGTGAGCAGGGGGGCTGTTCGCACCCCTAGACGATACGGACGCTCGTCTAAAAATGCTGAAAGATTATCTTTACATTGTTCCCTTCCGGCTTTGTCAAGCGACATGCTTTCCGCACGGTGCTTCGCATACTTCAAAGCTTAAACGGCACGTATTGATTTTTGATTGTTTGTTTTTCTCTGTCTCTCTCACTCTCTCTGACATTCTTTGCTCCTGACGGAGGGGGTGTGAGCAGGGGGGCTGTTCGCACACTGGCCTAGAGGATACGGACGCTCCTCTAAAAAATGCTGAAAGACTACCTTCACTTTGTTCTCTTCCTTGCAGCTGCTTTATACGGCGGTGCTTTGCATACTTAAAAGCCAAACAGCCCTATTGATTTTTGATTGTTTGCTTTTTTCTCTCTCTCTCTCTGACATTCTCTGCTCCTGACGCGCACTCCTTTGAAGAGGAAGAAATGTTTGCATTCTTTTAATTGTGAGACGGAACTGTCATCTGTCTTGTCATGGAGCACAGTTTAAACTTTTGAAAAAGAGACAAATGTTTGTTTGCAGTGTTTAAATAAAGTTCCTGTCTCTCTACAACCTCCTGTGTTTCTGTGCAAATCTGTGACCCAAGCATGACAATATAAAAATAACCATATAAACATATGGTTTCTACTTCGCGGATTTTCACCTTTCGTGGGGGGTTCTGGAACGCAACCCCCGCAATCGAGGAGGGATTACTGTATTATTAATTTGTTTTTCTTTGTCTGGAATTTTTTATGATTTTTTTTTTAAATTTTGCTTAATAGCACAACTTTCAGGAAGCTTTTCCTTTGAGGTAAAACTGAAATACAGTTTTAATCAAATAAAAATTAATGTGTTTTTCATTTTATGCCATTGTTTTACTGTATTAGAAAAATCATTGTTAATTGAAAGTAAATTTATGTTCATAACTTTCTTCAGCTGATGGTGTCATCTAGTAAAAAACATTGTTCACTGGCAATTGCTGAAAATATGGAAGATGGTTCATTGAAGTCTGATGTTCAAATACCTCCTCATCATGTAATTCCTCCAGGTATGTTGTAATGCAGACATAGTGAAAAGCAATACTTTTGTATTTTGAAAAAAAAACTTTATTTATTCTTCTAAATTCATAAGTACTACATTCAAGTGTTTGGTGTTTTGTAAGACTTTTGCTGCATCATTTAATTTAACTGTTTTAGTTGTCTGTATATTTGTTATTTTTAGCTCAACTGTATTATCTTTGTTTTGTTTAATTTTCTTCACAAGTGTACATGCCATGAGTTCCATATGTTGATGATGGACAAATCAAATTCAATCCTGATTTGGCTGTGGGGTCAGGGTCGTTTGGAACTGTGTATCTTTGGTTCCTATAAGGGAACACTAGCAGCAGTAAAGAAGATTACTATTGGCGACAGTAATGCCTTTTTGCATGAGATCCTTGTTTGTTTGTAAGTTCTATTTTCCCTTTATAGGTTTTGTAGTGAAACTTGATTGTTTAAATTTGTTTAGTTTATTGTTGATTGGGTGGCACAGTGGTAGCGCTGCGGCCTCACAGTTAGGAGGCCTAGGTTCGCTTCCCGGGTCCTCCCTGCGTGGAGTTTGCATGTTCTCCCCTTGTCTGCATGGGTTTGCTCCCACAGTCCAAAGACATGCAGGTGAGGTGCATTGGTGATCCTAAATTGTCCCTAGTGTGTGCTTGGTGTGTGGGTGTGGGTGTGTGTCCTGCGGTGGGCTGGTGCCCTGCCCAGAATTTGTTCCAACCTTGCGCCCTGTGTTGGCTGGGATTGGCTCCAGCAGACCCCGGTGACCCTGTGTTAGGATATAGTGGGGTGGACTGACTGACTTATTGTTGATTTCTGAAAACTGTGAACATCAGACAACTGAATGTAAAAGAAAACATTTCTAAAAGCTTGTATTAAAGACAAAGAAACATGACAGAATTTTTTAAGGATATTTACATTACAATGTGTTGTAAAGTCTTTATTTTTAAGGAGAAATGTAAATGAACATGTCATGTATAGTTATGTTTAATGTTGGTATTTTTTTATCTGTAGAAGACTTTCTCATCCAAACATTGTTAGATTCTTGGCTTCTACTAAAAAAGATCAGCATATACTCATAGCAAACGAGTATGTCCATGGAGCAAGTTTACACGTTGTACTTCACAGTGAAGACAGTCCAGTGAAGGTATGGAATGTTCTGTATTCTTTAACTTGACATAATAGAGTTTTGGTCATTTGAACCTTTTAAAGTAAGTTTTCAAAAATTAGCAATGTTTCTACTTGAAAATATGAATTGTAAGAAAAAGATATTGTTAGTTGTTTTTCTGATCCATTCTAAATCTTTTTATGTTACCACTGTGTCATGTGAAACAATTGCTTTCTATTTATGCAAGTTAAAATTAATGCAATAATACTCCTTTAAAAAGGAAAAACAAAATATTGATTATTAAAGGATAAATATATTTATTATTTCTGGCATTCTTCCTATAGACTATTCAAGATACCTTTATAAGTAGTTCCATTTTGCATCCTTGGTTAAAAAAAAAAACTTGCCATTTAACATTCCACTTTCTCGGGCAGCTTTAAATTGTTTCATTTCTTTAAATTGTTTCATTTTCCTATTTATGTAGTTATCACATTATGTTTTTGTAACGTAGCACCATGATAACATAAAAAATTAAAGAATTGTTGTTTAATGCTAAAGCTGCAAAGTTCTAACTGTAGTTTTTGTTAAGTGCTACTAAAGGCATGGTAAAATGGTAAACAGCTAAACTGACCCTGTTAAATCAATTTTAATAGTGTTAAGGTAACATTTTAAATTGTACATGTGGAAAGTATGGACCATCTATGCAGTTAATAGTGTTAATTTAACAGTGGTGATTTTACTGTTTATAGTAATATAGATATTAGCGTTATAAATAAAATTATACCTGGAAATTACAAGTTCACATCAACTTTTTTAGGATAACTTCCTGACCTTGATGCATTGAATATAACTTGGATATTTCAGGTTGATTTTACAAATCATTTCTCATTTTGTAGTTAGAAGCAGAAGAAAAAAATGATATTGCACTTGATGTGGCAATGGCTGTGGAATACATCCATTCTAAGAATGTAATACACCAGGACCTGAAGCCTGCAAACATCCTGGTAGGATATATTTTTTAAACAGAAATTGAAAATACAAGGGAAACAAAAGAGTCACCGTGTTAGTATGGTTTCACTTTGATACCTCTTTTGTAAATTAAACATGGCCTATTAAAGCCTGTTTAGATATTCTTTATGTGATTCTGGGCCATATAAAAATAAATGGTTGTTTTGGGATGTTTTTCTATATCAATCACAATTGCAATTTTAACATTTTGAATTCTAAGCTTATGTTTACTTTTGTGCAAAACGCAGGGTAAACATGTATTCTTTTTAGGTAAGAAACATATGCTTTGTTGATCATTTGTCCTTCATTAATTAAATTAATTTTCATTTCTGTAATTTGTGTCTTCTAGATTGAAGACAGCAGCAAAAAGGCCTATCTTACCGACTGGGGTTTAGCCAATGTTCATGACTCAGTTTCGCTAAGTCAGGGGAGCAAAATATCTGGCCTTTTAAGTGGACCTCTTGGTGGTACTGCTATTTACACAGCTCCTGAATGTCTGCTAACTTAACAACCTTGTTCTGTACATTCAGACATATGGTCCATTGGCATAACATTTTTAGAGCTGTACGCAAACACTGTACCATGGTCTGTAAAGATCTGTAAAGAGCTGTGCCAGTTCATGTCTAAAGAGGCAGCTCCAAATGCTTTAAACGAATTCAATTCATTGTGCACACAATTAATATGTACATGTTTAAAATATACACCATTGGAAAGAATTTTGGCCTCAAACCTAGTTCTTCTGTTAAAATCATTGGACAACACTGATTTAAAAAAACATTACGGATACCATTGATAATTACAAAATGAAAGATTTTAGATGATGACCTTTGTTTTATTCATCCCCAAGAGGAAAGTAAAATGTTTAGTTTTTCCTGTCATTAAAATGTTATTAAATTATATACTGTATACAGGAGAAAAGTGCATACAATTATTTTGATTATGTTGTTCTTCATGATGTTATGACTATAAAATTCTGATGCAAATAAATAATTTCTCTCCCAGAGAAGCAAAAACAGCCAACTAAGTTGCACTCAACAAATTCATAAATGGTGCTTGATTCTTCTGCCACAAGGAACTCTAATATAAATGCAAGTTCATAAAATTAATGGACTGATAATGGTTAAACCTAGTTTATGGAAGGATACTAAAGATTCTACATAAATATCCTCTGGGTTGTTTTAAATTGTTATAATTGACCTTTCTATGTGTAAATGCTCAAAAAAAGTATGATTAAACCAATTTATTTTCACAACAACAAAATTTATTTAGTATGTATCAAAAGCCTGTACAAAGTTATCTGGCTCAATCAGATTCATTCTGGCCATAAGGGTTTTTATGTGATTTGCAGTCATTAGAAAGGAAGCAACAGCATCATCAGCTGAATAACCATCCATTGATCTAGGGAGATTAAACACAGTGGAGCACAACTGCCTGAAAGCAACATTGGCCACAATCAGGGTTGCTCCCTTTTCATAAGCCATAGTTTCTGCATGCTGCTGAAGATCATTATCAATTGTGCACAGCATATTTGGAGTTCCTATTAATGACAAACGATAAATGAGTGGAATGAGTAAACAGTAAATGAGCACTCTCCATAATACCATATATACAAAATACAAGAGTACACCAACATATAATAAACTAAAAAACAGATTAGACAATAGGTTAGGTTTGGCAGATTTTATTATCTCAGAGGGAAATTTGTTTGCAGTGGTAAAGTATAAAAACACAGAATATTGTTACACAGATACAGGAAAACAAGCCAAGTCTAATCACATGAGAGGAAGTCAGTATACACTCAAAGGCACACACAAGATTCCTACAAAGAAAAATAATTTTAATAGTACCTAATAATAACTCTTACAACTGCTGGAATTCAAAATGCTTATAACTCTGGGAATCAAAGAATTCTCAAAACTATTGAGCTTAAAATTATTTAGAACTTTAATCTGCAGCCTCATGGCAACAAATAAAATGTGGGAAACAGAAGGTTGCCCTGTGTGAAAGAACTGAGCTAACCTTCTAACTTTTTCTGTGGTGTAGCTCAGTGAGAGGTAATTTTATTGCTACATTTGACAGTGTTGTTTATACAGTTTATGTTATTCAAGGCTGAAGTTTCTGAGCTAACAAATAAAACCAAATGTGACAAAATAGTTTAAACATAAAACTGTATTGGTTAAGCATGAAAATTAAATTTGGATAACCTGTGTTTAAAGATAACAGATTACCGGATGGTGGACAAAAATAAAGCATGTCTGGTTATCCAAATGGTCCTGCAGCTAGAGTCTGCTTACGAATCCTAAGGTTGTTCCATTCAATGCACTCAGAGAAAAATTGTCTTTCAATTAGAGGTAAAAAGCAATATTGGACACAGTGTCTGAAACAGAAGGAAATGTATAAAAAACTTTTTTTTTTTCAATTTTTTTATTAAACTGTTTTATAGTGATGTAGACAACTATCCTAGTGTATCCAAACACAAGCAACTGTAAATAGCATGGCAGTCTTATTGTATTCTCTCACAGGTACACACTGTTACAACATTTACCCAAACTTAGGGATGCCAAGTAACCTAAACACAAGTATATGTAATGAAAAGGAAAACATGTTTCTGGAAAAAGCTACTTTTACAGTATATGTGGTTAACATGAAGATTTCATATACAGGTGACCCTTGATATACGACCGGCCTGACATGCGAACAACTTGATTTACGACCAAAATTTTTGTTTTGATTTATGACCAACATCTTGCGTTATGACCTGAATGCGGTCACGTGTATCCGCTTGCGCAATTGTAAACAAACAGCTGAGAGTGTTGGTAAGCGTCAGTTGGAGCCCAGATACGTGTGTTTGTGGACATAATTTCCGTCAGTGCAGTGATTTATTTAATTTTTATTGATAATTGCTAAGGAAGGAAGAGAAGGTAACAAAGGTAAAGAAAGCGATCACAATCGAAACGAAGAAGGAAATTGTGCGGAAATATGAGAGTGGTGTTCGTGTGACCGATCTCGCTAATATGTACAGCATGGCGAAATCCACCATCTCGACAATTTTACAAAGAAAAGATTTGTATAAGGAGGCTCCTTCCAAACAATAACCACCTTCCATTTCATTCTCCTCCTCCTCCCTTCCTGTAGCCCAAAGATGTCAAATTAAATGGTGAGTACAGTATGAAATTGTTGTTTCTGGTAGGCTAAGCACTTTTTATAAGTTTTGGTTAGTATATTAGAAAAAATATTGGTGTTTTGGTAAATTATGCACATTATACAACACTTTTTTATTATGAAAAGGTTAAGTAAGTGTTGCTGTGGGAAGTTCGGAACGCATTATGGGTATTTCCATTATTTCTTATGGGAATAATAGTCTTGACTTACAACCAACTTGAGTTACAACCAGCCCTCGTGAACGAATTGAGTTCGTAAGTCAAGGGTCCACTGTATATAGGAATGCTTCCTACTGGCAATACAGTAGTAGAGCTAAATATTGAACCGTTATAATGCTCAAAAATACAGCATTTTTGCTGATTACTTCATAAGGTCCTTCACAAAAAAGCATCTTTTTTTCAAGATACACTGACTCGTATTTTTCAATTTTCAGATGCTCTTCCATCATAGGCTGCATTAATAATGGAGACGAATCAGAGTACAGGAAGGTTGTAGAGGACTTTGTCTTGCGGTGCCAGGACAACAACCTGCAACTCAGTATTAACAAGACAAAAAGCCTTTGAGACCAGTCACCATTCGGGGGAGGACGTGGACGTAACAGTGGTGCAGAGCTACAAGTACCTGGGGATTCACATAAACAACAAACTGGACTAACAACACAAACTGTGTCTGACAACACAGTGTCTCTGTACAAGAATTAGTGTTTACTGTTAACCAAGTAGTCAAAGAAACAACATAAATAACATAATAGATAAAACATCAAATGTGCTGTAGAATTAGACACAGGATACCGATAACATGGGAATTCCTCTGAAGTCCCTCAGACATCTATACATAGCTCGAACACGTTTCATTGGGGGCCACTTTTTTAATTCACTCTAAGACACAAAAATAATTTGGATTTAATTAAATCACTTAATGATTACCTCCATAATCAAGGGGTCAGTAATACTAGTACCTCAACTGCAGCAAAAAATTTTTTGGGACGGTCATTACTTTCATTTTGCGCAAAAATCTTCTCAGTTGGCGATCCCTGAAAATGTTACAGAAATGTACCATGTCCTTCTGTTCTTTAAATCTTAAAACAATACATATTTGCATATATGCATATTTGTAATTGGTGGAACAAACTTTAATATTGTAGTCATCTGTTGCATTAACTCACAAAGAAATATATTATCAGAGATTAAATTTGATAAAAAATAATTTGCATAATGTTTGTTCTACCAAAAATTAATTTATAGACTGAGAAAAATATTAATGTTTAATACTGAACTATGTTTTAACACAATACACACTGAGTGAACCAATTACAATAGAATATGGTACAATGAAATTTAGAATTAAAAATGATTATGAATGACCTTTCCCACGGTAAAAAGATATAATCCAAAATCTTATGAAAAATTAATGAAAATATTTCACTTACAATATTTTCCAAACACCTCAATTACTTTAACCATCTCCTTCTGAGTATACCCTTGCTCAAATAAGTTTCTGATAATACCCAAACCTATGACATGAAATATTTTGATATCAGAACTTTACAGACTAATTCAGATTTTTAACAAAAATGTGTTTTATTCAAACAGTGTGCACTGCGCTACCTTCTTCCAGATCGGCCCTAAGGCATTCATATTTTTCCAAAGCAGTTCTGTTCTCCATCGGGATCTGTAGCTGAGCTGAAAAACACCATCCCATACTATTAGTTAATGATTAACACATTTCTATATGTATTGTAAGCATACAATACAACTGATAATATGTTGTGCTTATTTATCTGGTGTACCGAAATGTTTGCGCATTTTACGGCTGAAATCCGAAGTGGTTTGTGCCCTTCAGAATGAAAAAAGTTTGCGTTTACCTGTTTAATAAAAGGTGAGCTTTTAAGCCTGAGAAATCGTCCTGTAAATGCACACATTTTAATGCACACGTGTTAATATGTATGTGTACACAGTATTAAAAGACACTGAACAATTACCGTCATTTACCTCCGTTCCTGTGTTTGAGTCATGCTGTAAATTCTTACAGTGAAATATAATTGACAAATAATTTGGCAAATAAACTTGTAAAGAAGGTGGACCTGGAGTATTACATCACTTCCTTAACGAAAAAGGCGTGATTATGTGTGGGGGTTGACGGAGAGCTGAAGGCGGACAACGGAGATAGGAGAGTGGATGACAGAAAATGGATGTCGGAGGACTGAGAGCGGATGGTAGTGAAAGGAGGGAGGAGAGGTGACGGGGGTTTCCTCGCAGGGAGGAGGAATATTTTGTTGAAGATAGTAAGAAGGATGGAGTTTTGTTGGAGGGAGGAGGATGTACATTTAACTCAAATATTCTTTAACATGTATCTCAACCAGCACTTTGGGTGACCATATGTTTTTTAGTGGTAAAAATTGCACATCTTTGGATGATGTATCTAATAATACCAGAGTTTTAGTAAACCCCTTGGACTAAGATAATTCAGGTATGAAGTCGGCTGAGATATCCTCCCAAGGCTTCTTTGGGAAAGCTCATAAGGACAACCTGAAGGATTTTTATTTTTATATTACAGGTTCCATTGTTCTTAACATATCCCTTTTCACAGATGGCCACCAAAAATATCTTTTAATTTATTCAAAGGTCTAAGCAATCCCTGGATTCCCAGCAATAATTGAATCATGACTTTAATTACCAAGGTACATAATTAAAGGCTGATGGAATGTTTTCTAAAATAGATGAGTCTTGATTAATTAACTTTTCCATCAAACTTTCTGCAGTGTCAAGTGTAGAAAATTTAATAAATGTGCAAGTTGCTATTCCCTCTTTATCAACAATTTGAGGGAAGGCTTTGCCATTCTTCTTTTCAGTATACTATCAAATGACAAAATTAAATCTACTAAAATAATGACTAACTAGCTTTCATGAATGTTTTGTTTCTTAGTGGTCTTTATTACAAAGCAAATTGTTAATGTCAGTATAAATTGCAAAAGGTACATTGGTACCCTCTAGCAAGTGCTACCTTTGTTCCAGTGCCAGTTTTATTGCTAACAGTTCTCTTTTTCTAGCATCAGAAATGCTTTCTGCAGGAGACACATTTATGGAGGCAAATAGATGGATTTTGCCAACATGCAAAAAAATTGTGATGACTCTGCCCTTAACCCAAAGAATCTACTTCTATATTAAAATGCTGATTACAATCAGGATGTCTAAGAGAGTTGAGGTAAATTGTTCCTTTACATTATTGAAGGCTTCCTGAGCTTCAGCATTTCAAGCAAAATGTTTAATAGTTTTCTTAGTTAGATAAGTAAATGGGGCAATTACAAAACTTTTTTAATAAAAAATAATAATAATTTGAAGATCCAATAAGATGTTGCATCTGTTTAACCAAACTTGGAACCATATTGAGGAGAAGATGGTTATCTTGGAAATACATGCTATAAACATTTCTGCTAACTCAGGAGTTCTTAAGGTTAGTGGACTGCCATGGGTAAACAGTAAACATTTTAAATAAGGGAACAGTAGAGGACATGTCAGCCAAAAGAACAGCAAGGCTTCATAATTGATAAGCCAAACAAACACTGTTGTCAATTCAAAAATCAAAACACTAAATTGTAGTCAATAATTTGTTGCACAAAAGATGTTTGCCAGGAATAACTAACCAAATACACACACACTAATCGATTAGAAGTGTCTCTGATTACGTCAGATGAGAAGAAAGTACACATCGTGACCTTTATACCTACAGAGCGATGATGTCAATAGCTGTGCACTTCTGCATTGATTATCTAGCAATGTAGTAAATCATCGCTCCACAAAATGGTGGTGCCCTCTATAAACAAAACAGCAACTACACTGCTTGTATTGTCGTAGTCTTTCCCTCTACTTACCCTTTAACTGTTTTCTACAAGGGTAAGTGTATTCGTCAAGTTTGTTATTGGGTTGGTCTACTGTTGCACTTTAAGATGAACACACACACATATAGCTATACGCATACACACAGACCCAAACCACAACCATGCCCCATGAATGACACACATGTGCTTATTAACCTTTAGCATTTTAAACCACACAAGTGCTTTAAGTATAACACAGCCTGTCACTCAACACTTCAAGAGACTTACTTATTATCGTCATGAACAACATACAATGTTTTAATGATATCTCAGACCTAAATATTACTATTGGTCTACAAGAATACATTTAAACATACAAAGGCTCAGCATCCTTGACTATAGGCCATTTATCAGCCAAGAATACCTTACTTTACGTACTGTTCCCTACTATTGAGTGGAGCTCACACTCGCAGCCTTAATAAACCTCGCAGCAAAGAGATAATGGCAAATCTCCGGCTGCACCAGGTGGCTCAAAGAATTCTAACTTCAATCACTCTATAGACATTAACACAAAACATAGAAAGTTAAAAGCAGCATGGTATTTATTACAGGAATAATAATAATACCACTGGAACAAAGAGTAATAGAAAATAACACTGATAGAAAAGTCTGGATATATATATAGTCTTTAGAAAAAGCTTACGAAAAAAAGTAGAGATGACAAGGATGAATGTCCCTGGGTGGCGTTTGATTTAGCAATCAATGTTCATGACAATGCTGTTAACTGACGATCGGATGAAAAGTGGTCACACGTGTCTTTGTTTTCTTCACTGACGTCGCTCTTCTATATTTATAATAAAGTTTCATGCCGTGGTTTCACAACACATGAATGTTCCATGCACCTGATTGGCTGGCTGTCAATATGATGGATGAATTTTGCTCAAACTCTTTAATCTATCTTTTCCCAGACTGTAAACCAAATTGTTGTCCCAGATGTCCATCCAAGTAATCAATATCCTGAGGCATCGGCTCAGTCTTCCTTTCCAAAGCTGTAAAACCATTTTAGCACTATACTGTGAACAACTGTTATAAAATTGAGGTGTAAGGGAAGAGGATATGTTTTTTATTATAATGCCTCCTACATCTGAATTCATCTTTTTAGGATTGAGCAAAATATAATAATAAAAATATAGAGAATAATTTGTAGATTTTATACACCATAGCACTGCCATAAAAGTATTTCACCTTTTTAAAAAATGCTTCAAATAATAAAAAATATTGAGAAAACCAAAATGTACTTATTCCAAAACGTAATAGCAACACTTGAAGTTGTGCAGAGGAGATCAGCTAGATGCTTTCTTCTTTTTCTTTATCTTTTCCCACTTTTCTGTGGTGTTGATCTGCTTGACCAGGCTTTTTCATTTAGCTTGGTACTGTAACTCTTCCCAGGTCAGACCTTTTTCCTTCAGGTCCTCTTTTACTCTGTCCATCCGTTAACCTTAGGTTCCCCTGCTTTCTCTTACCCTGTACTTCCATTCCCATCACTCTTTTGCCCACATATTTGTTGTCTTTTCTCATCACATGTCCATTAAACTTCAACCAACTCTCCTGTACTTTCTGAGATATCTCTCACTACTTTTCTTGTACCTCTGATTGCTTCATTTCTTATTCTGTCCTTCTTTGTTATTAAACACATCCATAACAACATTCTTACTTCTGACACATGTAAATTCTTTGCCTGCACTCCATCTACTACCCACACCTCGGCTCCATACACCATTGCTGTTCTTACCACTGTCTTAAAAGCCTTACCCTTAACCCTCACCATGATTCTTAGGTCGTACAGTACTTCTGGTACCTTCTTCCAATTGAGCCATACACACTGCACTCTGGGTTATCTCTGCATTCAGTTCTCCATCTTGGGCTACCACTGATTCTTGGTATTTAAACTTAAATGCTCTTTTCAGTAACTCCCCCATCAGGCTAACCTCTGAATTCTGATCATAATTAAACCTAAACCTGAAAATGTCTTCAATCCCCATTCTTCCAAAGCCCTTCTTTTTTATTCTAACTCTTTGTCTGTTTTCTCCTTTCTGGTGCTACACATCAAAGAGTAATTAGCAAAACGTATGCACCAGGGGGATTGGTAAATTATCCCATGAGTCAAAATATCTGTAACCAGATCAAAGAGGTAAGAGCTTAAAGAAGATCCCTGGTACAGATGTACACTAACTAGAATATTGTCTGTTACCCTGACACAGCTTCTAAGCTGGATCCTTACTTCCTTATATGTATATCCTGGACAATCTCCACATACTTTACTACTTTAATACATTATTTAATGTAGGTAGTGACATCCTTCACATTTTGTATAACTCTGCAATGTCCAGTGTGATTTCCAATGCTGTTGTGTGGTGGGCACATAACATCATTTCAAGAAAGACCCACTGAATCAACACGCTGATTAAAAAGGTAAGTTCAGTTATAAGTGCATTTATGAACATTAATACAAAGTGTGTTAAGAAGCACTAGTCTGTCTTCTTTATACCACAGACAATATGCCCATATAATGCCTAACTGTGACTGCCAAGTTTTTCTTTTCTTTTTTGTGTGTTCAGACCATAGTGCATTTATTTATTTATTTATTGAGCCTCCATAAAAAGCCAAATTTCCCCAATGGGGACAATCTATCTATCTATCTATCAATCAACTTCTCTGGTACACTTTTCGAATTCATCCACTTCCAGGCATCTTCACATTGCACACTATCATAAGCCTTCTCCAAATAAATTAATACCATATGTAATCCACTGTGATTTTCTTAATGCTTTTCTGTGACCTGGCTCAATGCAAAAACAGTAGCAGTTGTTTCTCTACCTGGTATAAAAACAATCTGTTACTCCCCTAAAGTGTTTTCTTCCCTGAAACTTCTCTTTGTAACCCTCTCCCAGATTTTAATTGTATGTGACATCAGCTTTATCCTTCAATATGTAGTTTCCACAATCTTAACTATTTCCCTTCCCCTTATAATTGGCAAAATCACCCAACTTCCTCGACTCCCCTTCTGTTCATAGACCTTATGCATTAGATCCCATAATACATCTACCCTCTCTTCCCCTAAACTGTTCCCGACTGATATTTCATCTGCTCCCACTGCCTTTCTATTCTTCATTCTTTGTAGTGCCTCCTAATTTCATTCAACAGCTTTTCAAAGTATTTCTTCCATCTATTCTTGATTCCATCATACTCTTCCAAGACCATACCTTGCTCTTCTTTCACCTGCTTTATCTGACAAAAATCCTTCCTTCCCCTGTTCCTAGACTTTGCTATTCTAAAAATCATTCATTTTCCTACTTGTGTGTATAGTTTTTCATACAACTCCTCTAAAGCTTGTGCCTTGGCTCTTTCCACTGACCTCTTTGCCTCCTGGTTTGTCTGTCTATGCATGTCTCCATATACTTTTTGCCTCTTTCTTAGCTTTTATTACACCCTGTACTTCCCTGTTCCAGGACTACATCTCTTTGTTTCCGGGTAGTCTCCTTTCTGTCATTCTGCCCAACGCCTCTTCACCTATTCTTAGTACAACTTTACAGTTCTTCTCCCACCACTCCTCCACACTCTTAAATGACAGGACAGCTCTTCATTCAAAAACTCCTCCATTAATTTGTTACTAAGTCATTAGTCTCTACAACTTTTTATCCTTGACACTGCTAGCTCTGGTTTTATTCTCTTAATGACTCTGATCTCCCAGTTCATCACCACTTTATACTGCACTGTCACACTTTCCCCATTTATGATCTTGCAATTCTTTATTTGTTTCAAACGAGATCTTTCACAAATTCAAAAGATTGTCTACCTTTTTTGATTATGTTAGACTCATACCATTAGCAGAAATCTTCTTATTATCAGAAAATATAGATTGTTGTGATGTTTATCCTTCTAATGAGAGAAATATATATTTGCATCACCTCTTCTCTTCTCTGTTTTCAAGACTACCTGAAATTCTGGGCTAAGGTGGCTTTAAACCCCAGGGACAAGATGGCCCAATTTGGTATCAGGGATACCAGCAGTCCTTCCAGTTCCCTCTAGTGACCCTTGTGAGAGAATAGTTTTAGGTTAATATAGTATTCATCTTAAAGAAATAGAATAAAGGGTTAATGAATGTCAGAAACCTGTTCAGGCATATCAGGAAACCAGATTAAGTTCAATTGAACAACAAAGATAAAGATATAATACACAAAATGTTTTGAAAAGAAATCAGCAGATGTCCTGTAGAACAACCAGCATAGACAGTTGTTACATACACAGAAGTTTCAAGGGTGATGGCTCAACCCTAAGGGTATAAGAAGAACCATAATAAATTAAAATATTCTTTTAATTTACATGTCATTTGGGTATAAACCAATGAAGCAACCAGAGTAAAATGTATACATTGATTAACACTGTATGTAAATTCAGTAGTTTATAAAATGAACCTCTATACTCTGTTTCTCTGATCTTTCTGACTATGCTGTAATAGACTGCTATAAAGAATGCTCCCTGTTCAAGCATTTGCTGAATAGTAATGAAAATTAAATAAACAGCTTTTCTCCTACTTACTTAATTACTGACTCAAAAAGGTTTACCATACTTTTCCCAGTAGAGGACAAGTTTGTTTCTTTAATTTTAGATGTTTGATTTCTACCACTCCCTGTGCCCTCAAGCCCTTTGTAGCTCCACCTAAATATTCATATGTTTGTCATATTACTGCATATTTTTTCAAACAATGGTAGCAGAAGATTAAGTGAGGATAACCTTTTTTTACAATTAGGTGATGTTAACCATGGTGTCCTTCAGGGATTAGTGATGCCACTGCTGTTCTTTTTAATATACACAAACAATCTCGACTAGAATATAAACAACAAGTTGGTTAAGTTTGCAGATGACACCAAACTAGGTGGAAGGGCAAATAATATAGAATTAGCTAAATTGTTACAGTGGGGCTTGAACAGCATGCAAGCTTGTGCAGATTTGTGGCAAATGAAATTAATGTACGTAAATGTAAGAAATTACCTGTAGGGAGTAGAAATGTTAGATTTGAATACACAATTAGAGGTGTGGACCTTGAAAGCAGTCCCTATGAGAAGGACCTAGGAGTCATAGTGCACTTATTACTATCTCCATTAAGACAGCGATCAAGCAGGCTATTGGGATGCTAGATTATATGTCACAAAGAGTGGAGTTCAACTCAAGAGAGGGTCTGCTTAAGTTGTATAACTAGTGAGGCTTCACCTAGAGTACTGTGTACAGTTTTGGTCTCAATATTATAAAAAAAAGATGTTGCAACATTAGAGAAAGTCCAGGATTGAGAGATATAGTATAAGCTATGAGGAGAGACTGAAGGAGTTGAACCTTTTCAGTTTAACTAAACAAATTAAGACATGACATGATCAAAGTGTTTAAAATTGTGAATGGAATTAGTACAGTGGATCCCAGCTGTTACTTTAAAATACATTTTTCAACAAGTACACAGTGACACGGTTGGAAATTTATTAAGGGGAAATGTTGCACAAATATTAGAAAGTTTTTCCTGTACACAAAAAAACATAGGTGCATGGAATAAACTACCACGTAGAGTGGTAGAAAGTAAGACTTTAGTGACATAGAAATCTCGACTTGATGTGATATAAAGTATCTATCTATCTATCTATCTATCTATTGGACAATTAGGTGAATGGGGTGAACAAGCTTGTTAATCTTGAATTGTTCTGATGTTCTAATAACTAAATATACTGTATATGTAAATAATATATGTCTGAAATAAGAATCTTGTAGCTGCCTTAGTCCAGTGAAACTTACAATGTATTTACCCAAGTAAAGTATAAGAAGTATGCTAATCTATGGCCAGCTTGATTATTTTTTTTCATCATCTTCTATACCACCATATATTTCTCTGAGAAAAAGTAATTACATATTGTGCGTGTGCATCTCGTCTCTCAGTCATCATAGATTTAGCATGGGGTATATTGAAAGCAGCATCTCTTAGAAACTGTTATATTTATGAAAACGGTGGGAAACACATACATTTTATAATTTCAATATTCAATTATTTGGACCAGCTGGATGTCAGAACTAAGCATTTAAGACTCATTTATAGGCAGGGAATAAGAAACACAGTCACACTTTTTTTTGTTCTTTATTTCACCTTATACAATTTCTTGTATTAGGAATTTGTTAGTTTTCACATACCCCTTGGGGTCTGAGTGCAGGGTCAGCCATTGTACAGCACCCCTGGAGCAATTACAGGTTAAGGGTCTTGTTCAAGGGCCCAGCAGAGTAGGATCTTTTTTGGCAGTGATGGGGATTCAAACCAGCAACCTTCTGGATACCATCACAGAGCCTTAGCCTCAGAGCCACCACTCTGCCCTTTTGTACCTAGCTTTAAAAAATTGTGTCTTTATTGGTTCAACATATTTGTTAATACTGATGATTTAGAGAATAGTTAGATGACCAAATGATAAGAAATTTAGTTTGTAATCTTGCTATGCATCTAATGTAACTATATGCATTAAAATTAAATGTTAATTGTATCCTTTGTCACTTATACAAGACCACATATTCATAATGTTTTTCCTTGATTTAATTGCTGGCAGTCTGTCATTGTTTACAGGCATCTGAGAAGTCCTCACAAGGGCATGGACACAATCTGTTTTAGGGCATTATAAACAGAATTCTGGAAGTATATTCAGATCATCAGCACTTCTGATTTTTTTTTTTAATTATCCAGATTTCTCTTTATAGTTCCAAGCATGTTTCATGGTTTCATGCTACCATTTTCTTAGTTTGCTTTTGGAAGTCATTTGTATTGATAGAATAGTGGCATGTATGAATGCAGTTGATCTCCAAGGCTCATTTTAAACCTTTGTGTGGAAAATATGCATATGCATAAAAACAAGAAAATGTGTACACCAAAAAAAAATCTGATTTATAAATGCTCATTTGTAAGCAATCTACTTTTCATAAATCACAATTATCTTGTAAATGTGTGTACCTACATGCACCTCAAACTCTGCCCGGTTGCCACCTTAAAACAATTATACGAGGGGGGACCCAAAAATAACCGGAATTTTGTTGTTGTTAGGTTGGTACTTGTAGTACGTGGTTGGGCTGCTAGGGTGATCTAGTTACACTCCTCACAAGTCAGTCTGCCAAGTGCCATCAGTCTGGAAGGTTGTGCTTGTGTTCAGTGAATTTTTTTGTAAAAGTAGGTTGCGCAACAGTGTGAGAAGGAAACGCCCTGATTTGTGCGAGTCGGGCGATTGGTTCTTTCATCATGACAACGCTCCATCTCACACTGCTCTCAGCATTCGCCAATTTTTGGCAAGAAACGGTATGACAACCCCGAACCACCCACCCTACTCACCGGATTTAGCTCTGTGTGATTTCTTTTTGTTCCCTCGGATGAAAAAAGACTTGAAAAGAAGGCGTTTTGCTGATGTTGAAGAGGTAAAACAAGAAACGACCAGAGCATTAATGGGCATCACTTCAGACGAATTTAAAAAATGTTTCGAACAATGGAACAAACGGTTAGATAAGTGTATTTCTGTCAATGGAGAGTACTTTGAAGGAGACTAATTGTAGTTTGTAGAGAAAATTAAATTAAACACATTTTAAAAATATTTCCAGTTATTTTTGGGTCCCCCCTCGTATATGGACCATGCTAATCAACCTCATGCACATAGAACAAAATTTGATCAACATGTAAGTTGAGACAAAATGACAACAGAGAAGCCAGACAAATAGCAAAAAACTAAGTGCAAGACAGAAGTTCTCATCTGTAAAGTAGGGCATGCAAAGAACCTTTATTTAGTGACGTAAGTGAGGGAGTCTCCAATAAGTGCAAATATGGTGAATGTAAATGCAGCACATGCCTGAAAAAAAGGGTGTAAATTCAGGTGAAGAAGCAGATCGCTTATCACTGCCAGAGTGTGAATGAAACAGTAGGGGAAAAAAGCACAACTACACTCTCTGATTTCGATCTGTGAGTGGCATCTGTAATCAGAGATACCTTGTTATGTGGCATTATGCCAGAGCAGCCTGGAGATACAGATGTGACACCTGCAGAGGAATCAGGTAAAACATTTAATAAATGCCTTTGAGTGAAATTACCAAGCTAGTGCAGTATATACAGGAAGTGTTTAGGTTATCTGGCTTCATATAAATAAGTTCAGGGGGTGGAAGTGTACAATGCTGTGCCATGTTATGTAGCATAGCACATGCAATCACAATGTTTCAGACCTTTTTTTGGCAGGTAGAACAGCTTCTCACCTGACACATTGCCATAGCCACCTACGTTTGAAGAGTGTGCAAAAGCATGTGCAGAATTGTAGAGCCTTTCCTCTGCAAACTGGGGGTCATGAAAGGCATAAGGAGCCAGCAACTGAGTGGGTACTCACTATTACCTGCCAATAGTACAGGCCATCTGAAAAATTGAGGGTTCAGCCAGTTACCTTACCAACAAACCACCTATCACTTACAAAACCAACAGCAAGCTACTTTGAATCAATATAAATGAATCGTGGGATTAACCAGGCCACCAAGCCTTGACATTTTCTTGTCTTGTCATCACAGATGACTTGTACATTAATGGAATACCATTGCTGAGGGGAAATAAATTCACTGTCCCATTGTCCCCAACATTTTTAGATGTTATTTCACCTTTTTGTTCTGATAACTCTATTATGAATTTTTGACCATTTACTGCTATAGAATATTACTTGGAATAATTTCGTATTTCTTTAACTGTGTACAAATTATATGAGAAGTACAGTCAATATCTTCTAACAGTGTCAACTGGGTGGCGTTGCTGTAAATGGAAGTAATCGGCGCTGTCATGTTACAAGTGACGTTAAAACAGTTCTATCTATACCACCAATCTTTGGCCTTTCACATGGTCACAAGTTACTTAGTGAGATTTAAAGGATGTTGCATAGCACATCTGCTAAGGAAAAAGTTCCCTTCTCAGCAATACACCAACATGAAAATTTGCCATGATTCTGTAATTTAGCAACTGATATACTACAAATGATACAGTAGGGTGTATAGTGACCTTGAATCACAATCTTTTTTTTTTTTTAATCATATACACTCAATCCCTGTAATTCATAAAATCAGCCAGTCTGTGTTTCTTAAGAATAAATAACAAGTTTAATATTATTGTCAAGTCTTTTATATCATGGCAGTATTGAATAGGCTCTGGCACATCTCATAGACAGGCAGATGTGTTATTAATTGACATAAGGTGCAAGGTCTACTTTAAAGAGTTAAAGATATTTTAAAAGCTTCCAATTGTGTAAGAACATATACTGTGAAAACCATAATGGCTACAGTCGTGTATCTTGCTGATTGCTTAACAGGATGGCCACAAATTGACATTTCTGCTTTTTCACATTTTATCTCTTGGCCAGACAATGCAGAGTTACAGCATAAAATTTACTTTGCCTCAAATGAGATTCTTAGCAAAGTGCTATGCCAGCAGTCAAGCAATCTAAATTGACCATTAAGTGTGCGGTGCTCTGCCTAAAGCACCTAATTATTGTCCACTAGGACTTTGCTACAGATGGTGAAATACAAATGCCAACTGAGGCACTGATTAAGAAGGATCTAACACAGTAGATAGACAGCAACAAAAAGCTGAGGTGCGGTAAGGAAGAGGTGAGGCAGGAGTTTTACAGATGTCTGACAAGAGCTAAGCTGAATATTAGTTGTAGGACAGGCAAAAGCAATACTAAACAGCATGAGAAACAGAAAACAGTTCATGAAGGCCAAGAATTTAAGTCTAAAAAGATTTCAAAGTCTATGTAACTAAAAGACTTCTTAAAAGGTGCCTTTGAGAAATGATGCAAGACAAAAGACCAATTCACTAATAAAGACTTAATGTGAAGAAGAGCGTGTAACTAGTACAAAACACAGCTTGATCTATTACACCAAGAGGTTATTGTTCTTAAATGTTTTATTAGCTTTCTGTCTTGCTGCTGTCTTGCTATGCAATAGCCAGCATCAGGGGAGGTCTCTCAAATGTCAAGCTTATTAGTACTCGTAAGTAGAAAGACTAAGTAGGGTATATTTTTTCATCTTAATTTGTGTCTCCTCATCATTCTTTTTCTATTTAAGATGATTTAACTCTGATAAAGACTCTAAAACATGTTTGCAGTTTGAGAGAAATGTTTTGTTGTATACCCTTTGTGAGACAGCATTGTTGGACGACTAGGATATTGTTGACACATGGAGATTTTTTTCCATATTCATCACAGAATTCCATAGCTCATTCAATTTTCCAAGTAACACACCTATCCAATTCCTTTCTTATATTTCTGCTTAGCTTGGAGAGATGCTTTCATTTAGGAAGGGCTTATATAACATGATGAATCTTCCAGTTCATAATAATTGAGTTAACTGCATTTCTAGGGTTCTTCAGTGACTTTAATATTTTTTATAACCTTCTCATGATGTGTAATTTTAAATTACATTTTCTCTGAGATATCTTTGAAAGGTCATTGGTCTTTATGGTTTCTTGAAATTCACTCTCTGACTGAGAGATTTTACAGATCAGTGATATTAATTCTACGATTAACTTAATAACTATTATTGCACATAAAGAGTGAAGCTATACAGTTTGCTAAGTGAACATTTTGTGCAGTTTGACAAAGTGAAATAGGAATATTCTTATTCATTGTGAAAGTACTGTGACAGACAGGGCAGAAGGGCTGGCACGGTTGGTATTTCCTTTCATAGTCAGGGATGCCAATATAATGAATAAACAGTGAGAGACTGCCTGTCATAGCCACATGATGACAGCACTCCTCTGGTGGAGCTCCCATTTGGACCCCTGGAGGAGTAAATGGGAGACCTGTTGGAGTCATTTGGTGCACTATGGGAACTTTCTTGGAGGATACAATACTAGTGCATTGAAAAAACTCATAGGTCTGACTTGAAAAAAGGCCTCCGGGCCTTGGTCTTGAATTAGAGTTGGGAATGGAGGAGGACAACACTTGCATGGAGAAGGAGAAAGTACAGTATGAATGAAAGGAAAGAGAGAAGATTTTTTGCTTGAATTCAGTATTATTTGGAGTACTGTTGACCTACATAAAAATGTATTGAGCTAAACAAATCTTTTTTGGATTAGAATGGGTGAAAAAGGTGAATGTCAGGACAGCGGTTGTTCATTCTGTTAATAAGGAATGTAAAGCCATCAAGAGGGCACCATACTAACACAGAGTAAAGGCACTGTATGTGGACACCCGTCCATATTATTGAGTTCAGCTTTTTCAGCTGCACCCATTGTTAAGAGGTACATAAAATTAAGAACACAACCATGCAATCTTGGCAAACACTGGCAGTAGAAGAGGTTGTTGTGAAGAGCACAGTGACTAAATGTGACACTAAATGTGACACTGTCGTAGGATTCCATTTTTGCCCCATGTCAGCAGGTGAAATCCACAGAACGAGGCCACTGAATGCTGTAGGACATAGAGTGTAAAAATCGCCTATCCTTTGCTGAATCACTCAGAACAGAATTCTAAACTGGCTCTGGAAGCAACACTAGCTCAGGAACTGTGCATTAGAAACTTCATGAAATGGCTTTTAGTGACTGAGCAGCTGCAAACATGACTAAGATCACAATTTGCAATGCCAACAAGCATCATTGGTGTAAAGTACGTCACCATTGGACCCTGGACCATTTTAGACAACTGTGCACTGCCAACTTTGTGACAACATAATTGGGAAGGCACTTTTCTGTTCCATCATGACTTTGCCCCTGTGAAAAATGCCAGGTCCATAAATGGTTTAACATGTTTAATGTGGAGGAACTTGAGTGGCCCGCACAGAGCCCTGACCTCAGCCCTACTGAACACATTTGGGATGAATTGGAATGCCAATTGTGAGCCAGATCTTCACATCCAACATCAGTACCTGAATTCATAAATGATCTTTTGGCTGAATGGACACAAATTCCCACAGACACATTTGAAAATCTTGTGGACAGCCTTCCCAGAAGACTAAAGCTGTTATAATTGCAAAATGGTGGCCAACTCCTCATTAATGCACATGGTGTTGGAATGGGATGTCCAACAAGCTCATACATGTGTGCAAGTAGTCTTTTTATATGAGTCTCTACTAATAGTGTACAACGTGATGGACAACATTTGCCCATAACTCGTTGCAAAATTACTCCAGCTTTGTTACAGAACAGAAATGTTTAGGTCTTTCCACAGATGTTCAACAGGGTTAAAGTCAGGACTCTGATTGGACCTCTCAAAGACATTCATTTTCTTCAATTTAATTCACTCTATTGCTGCTCTGGCAGTGTGCTTTGGGTAAACTTCCTTCACAACATACACTGAATGGCACATACAGTAGCAGCAGATTTTCCCCCAGAATTGGCGCTATTAGCTAGTCAGATCAGAAGGGGTGGAATGGGGGGGCGGGGGGTGAGGAAATGCGTGAACATGTACTGTGCAAGGCATGTACAGGGGCCACTGAGAAAAGAAGAGTGTTCATGGCTCACCTTGCAGAGGAACTTCGTCATCGCTTCTTACAAGAAAAGGCAATGGATAAAGCAAAAGAGGATGCAACATCGACAAACTTCTGTTCTAAGTCCGCCACTCCCCCCAGCCTCTTCAGTGTAATAGTAACCACAGCACAGAGAGAAGTGTGTAAATTGCAACAGGTACACATGTCGAAAACGTAGAAAGGATGGTCTTTGGATGTGTGGGAACTGTTAACATTTGAATCTGATGATTGCATATAGCGCGGAACTGACCTCTCTGTATTATTCTTTCCTCTGCATGTCCTGGAATACAAAAGAATCACCCCCATGCACCCAAAAGTGGACACTGGCAAGTTCAAAAAAAAAAAAAAAATGCGGCCACTGATTACTTGCACAAGAAGGCGTGCGAATGAATATGAATAATATAAATAATGTTGCATCAGTGCCACAATGGTTTCCGAAATGTACTATACAGGTCATAAAATGAGTTATTCTAAATGTCATATATACCTATGTCTCTGTTTGTTTGTCAGTGCGGCTTTGACATCATGAACCATAAGGTGCATACTAATTCAGCGTGAGCAGGAACACTCAATAAAACTGAATAAAAAAAATTCAAGCGATAGTGAGATATGAAGAAGGCAGATTCACCAGCGTTTGTGTTCTTGTTTTGCATTCTTTGCAAATTTCAGGGAGTCATCATTCCATTGCTCCCTTTTAAACGAGGCTGGCATTTGTCTAAATTGAAAACTTAATTCTGAGAGAGGGTCCGGTCTGACCTCAAGGGGTGGGGAGTCATCCCAATCCATCGAGACGCGATCTGATGATGTAACGGTGTGCGAAGGACCGGGAACCTCCCCATCCAGCTCTTGGCCCCCCATACCTGTCTCAGCCAGCTGAGTACACAGCGTGGAGACAACCTGTCCCGCCCTAGAATCACAGCGAAAGGTGGATTTGGGGAGGACCGCTACGGGGATTTATTTTTACCAATCCACTTTGGCCAATGAAACATTGGGCGGTTTTATAGTATTGGTCATCTCCATGTGCACAAGTTATACTGATCTTTACTTTTATCCATTGTCGCAGCAGTACATACTGGCGATCAACAACGCAAATGTTGCTGCTGGAATCAAATAGGGCTTCTACTTTAAATCCGTTGACAATCACCACTCCCATATGAGGCATTGATAGGGGGTTTGAAAGAGCACACAATCCACCTTCCTCTCTCCACTCGCATTCTGCCTTGTCCCCAGGTGAGTGGTGCACCCGCAGATCTGGGGACTCCGGCACAAACTCTGGCTTGTGTCAAGAGGGCAGTTTAGTAGGGACATAATCACCATAGCGCCCGCTAAGAGACTGTTCTGCTCTCTCAGATTGCAAAGCTGTCTTAGAGGTTTCAACGAGCCTGATGAGCTCGTTCATACTAGCAAATTCTCCCAGGACCAGCTGGGTGAAATGCTCAGGTATGTTGTTCATAAAGATAAAGCAGGCCACTTTTTTCACGATTTGAAAGGTGGAGCACTCAAAGGGTTTTAACCACTCCGCCACCTTTTCCCAAAGAGCATCAGCCTGCTCTTAGATAGATCTCTCAGGATCTAGCTTCCAGGTCTGCAAAAAAATCACCTGCTGGTCTGGGGAATCCCCACCTTTCTCTGGGGCCTTGGCACCAGTGGGGAGGACAGCCCTTTCCTCCGAGAGGGCATAATAAGTCCCTGTCGCTTCCCCCACAGAGACCAGCCCACTTCTGTGTGTCCCCTCAGCACTCTCCCTATGTATTCTATGTGGCCTGGAACTAGACAAAGGGAGCGAAGTCTGCACCGGTTCTTTCTGAAATCCAGGGCGAACCCCCCACCCAGAAACTCGGCCCTGGTACTCTCCCACCTGGTCATAATTCAGGTCCGGTCCCATTTCCTTCTGGGATTCTTCCATCCTGCCGGTTATGCCACTGTAACAAGAACGACCAAGAGATATTGGGAAGGTTTGGGGCAGCCACCCATATAATATTTCCCGGCTGCAAAATTGATTAAACAGAACAGATATGTTCACATGACTTAGTCCAAAACAGAGCTGACTATTGTCTTAAGATGGGATTTCCCGAGAATGGTCTGGAAGGAATTGAGAGAGAGAATCAGTGAACTTCGCCACCTCCTGGTCCGGCGTGGAATTACATCTATTCAGGCCCTATATATACTGTATATATATGGTTATATATAATCTCTTCACTTAATTAAAAAAAATTTAAAAATACATTTTAATGAAAGCAGCAACAAAACCTTGTGAACAAACCATAGGTTTTAATCAAGCATCACACTACTGTTCATAATTGCTAACAAAGCAAATACTTTCTTTTATCCCCTTCATGGCCTTTCTAGAATGAATTTTTGAATTAAAAAGGCAGATTGAAAGCACATTTTTTTCTAGATATTGGCCAGTCAGGGTGAAGTTTGATGTAAATTGCAAGGAAATGTATGCTTGCTTGTTAGAAAATATCAAGCATGATTTATGAGCCTGAAACTGGCTGCACAATCAAGTTAATTTATAAATGCTCATTTCATGAATGTGACTTTGAAATTTACTTGTTAACCTAATCTTTGTTTGGGTTTATATTCACTCCTATGATCCAGTTCAGAAATGAAACTCACTGACTTGTGAATTCAGAACATTTAATTCAGATGGATGTGTCATATATGGTGAAGGTTAATAAAGAGGAAGAGAAAAAATTTTCGAAGATTTCGATTTTTGCAACAATTAGGCTTTACCTGTCCTTACATCAAAACATCAGGGCCTATTCATTATGTTCTGTAATTGCCAGCCACAGCATAAATTAAACTGTATAGCACATGTGGTCTGGACAGGGCAGCATTTTGGAAGTGAACTTGGGTCAAAAAAGCCTTGGAATGAACCAAAGTGTGAATGTGTCAGATATTATTTGGAAAAACAGAATTCTCCAACAGTCACATTTTATAGAAGCTTACTATGCTTGGCAGGTCCAGCTGTGTATAGGAGGCAGGGGAGGACAAATCAGGGAAAGGACTTCAGATGTTTTGAAAATCTAGAGGTGTATTATTTTTATTGCGGGTTTCAATAACTCAGCAACACGTTGTTTGGAAAAGAGTAACTCTTTACTTGAACATGTACAACAACTTCTGGAAAACACCAAATCCCTATTACCACTTTCTATATGTAAATTAAGACATTACTATTAGCTGTCGAGTTCACAGATCAGCATCAACTATCATTACAGGAGGTAGAGTGAAAGTGATGCCAGGCTTTTTCCAGTTGGTGTTTCTGGAACTGTGTAAGTAACTGCCACTCCATTACTGCTACCCTGGAGCACCAGTAAAACGGTACCTGTAAGAGACTCACCAAGCTTGTTATTTGATTATATTTGTATTTTACATGCTCTTTACAGTTTGAACAAAAATATATATACTGTAGATATCTCATATTGTAAATGTACTGAATAATTTGCACTACTGTATACTTAAAAGATGCAAAGTACCATTCTCACCCCAAAAAAAAAACAGAAAAATAAAATAAGAGCACTATAGATCATGTTTAGCAATCAACTCAGCAATCTTGTATAATTGTGTTAATGGCATGGCCCTAATACACACACTATGTTTTTCTGATGCAGTCACCAATTTACAGACACATAAAGCAGTGCCATTATTCTGTCTCTCCATGTACCAGGTCATGTTACGCTGTTAATGCTTGCTTAAAATGGTACAATTTCATAAGGTGACTGATTCACTGTGTTTTCTGGGTCCTAATAAAAGATGGGTGGATCATCAGCTTTTTGACCCACACAAGCCTTATCCTTCACAAAGTAACTATAATTACAACCCAACAATAAGTACATATTTGTATTGGTCGTGTCAACCTACATACAAAATAGTCTCATTGAAAATATCCTCATTTGATAATAAAGGAAAAATATTGCAACTCATTCACTGAGAAATTTAATTTAAAATACTTTCCAACTCATAATAAACAATTTGCAGAGCATGAGCACATACAAAATGCATTATAGCCTACCAAAACAGGCAGGTGTTTTTTTGTTTCACACATTTGCAAGATGACAATAAAAATTCAGCAGTCTAGCATTTTTTTTCAATGAAACAACAATAATACAAAAGAAGTCATTTTAAGTTGGCCAGCCATGTGCAATAACAAAATGTAATTTTGTGTACATGGATTTGCAGTAGCTGGCTGTGATACAGGGCAAGAAACACTTATTACTGGCATATAGATAAAAATAATATTGGAAAAGCAAAAATAGCTGTGCATTTTCACTTCTGCCAAAAGGTGAATAAGTTGTTACTGTCAATATCATCTGGCATGCTATCATATCGCAACTTTAGTATGGGGGTCATTTGTATTTAAACTTCTAGTTCAACATACCAGTATATTCTATAGTAATGGAGAGATAGCAGCTACAAGGTTCAAAATGCAACTGTAGCTTTAGAGGGGTATTTCACTTTGCCAAATTGTTTATTGTCTACTTTTTATTTTTTTGTGTGTACTTTTCATAGTGGGTGGTGCTCAGGGCCTACATTCTGATGATATACACAATACATGTATACACAATACATAGTAATACATGATATACACAATACATAAATATTAATATTTAAACATAACAATATAAAAAAAACATGAAAAAAAAATAACAAAAAAGGAAAATATATGTAAGCCAGGGAAAAGATCCTGGCTGAAACATAACAATTAAGCTTTCTGGCTTGACATTTGGAATCGGTCACTGTAATTAGATTTTAGATTTTTTTGACTAGATGACTTACATGACAATACATTTTCCACATTTGTGCCTAGTCTTCATTTAGTGTTATTTTTGAGTTGTCCACAGCTAAGCCTGTTGTGGATATTTCATAACCGATTAACTCTGTACCCATTCAACTCTTTCAGGTAATTTGGCATCAGTTAAGCTGTAATACAGTACCTCTTTCTGATTAGTAGACACATGCATATAAATTTAGAAACTTACATGGTCTTAGATTGTACCGTATGGTCTCATTTATTAACGAATGTTGTAATTTTCATTGTGACCAGCAAAAAAGGTTTCAAGAAATAAGTGGATATCAGAACTTTTAATGAGTAAAGGGTGACATTTGTTTCTGTTAGCAAGGCAGTGTTCCTTACTTTTTAGTTAAACTGTGTCCTCAATGTCTTCTCTGTTCGTAAAAGTTACATGTTGTGACTGGGAGTCCAAGGCTTAGCAAAAAGGGTGTGAGACATTCAAAAAACTCCACAAAAGGCAAACCAGAGCCTTCGCTACCCTGCTCAGAAGAGGCCCACCCCAATCCAAGTGCTCCTACTCCTACTATTAACTGCTGGTTTCAGGCCTCAAAAATGAGAAGCTGGCTTAAAACTTCAAAAAGAGTATAAGAGTCCCCAAATATACAAAAAGGCCTTAGATGGGAGATAAAACTGTGAAACATCATCACTGCCTGGAATCATGTCTCCGACATGGGGGTCACCTTTTATAATAATGTCTGAAACAGAATAAACAGTAATACTGCATCTGCTGCGTGTTTGTTTCTCTTATTAAAAATGCAGATTATTTACACAAGTATGGATAATGGTAAGCAAAAATAATTTTGCAACTCACTTGTACTCATGGTGATGTTGGAGTTCACCTCACCCGCTGGTAAAATGCCAGTTATAAGTGTCTCGCCAATAATTGCAGCAGCTCACTGCTCAAGCAGTGTGAGCCCCAGAATTCTGCTACCACCTCCAGTTGTTCTGACACTGAGACAATGGGCTGCGATTTGCCTTTTCATGTCAATATCTGACCCCTTTTTTTTTTACTTTAGGCACTGTGTTATTTTCTGAAATTGAACTTTTGAGTGCCTCCACCACACTATGCTGCTCCATCAATTTCCTTTTGTTGCTTATACCACTGCTTAAGCCACCAAATAGTATGTTTTTCCTTTCCTCCACTTCATTGAGCAGGACTTCCATTTTGCATTCACTGAAATTCTTCTTTTTTACACATGCTTTTGCCATTGTCTTTTAACAAAACACTGAACGGAAGAGGCTATTTATATTGACTTGCAAATAGTTGAAATTCTGGGAGGAGTCAGGGTGAGGCAGTACGCTCGTGCATGTGTGTTAAAATTCACTTTGACTGGAATTTATAAAGGGGAAATGCAGAGAACTTTGTTTACGCACAGTTTTATGTGTCTGAATTTTTTTGAGAATTCGCACATTTCTAGGTTTGTCCGCATACCATCTTTTAGTGAGAATTCTAGGCAAGGCACTGTACGTGAGACAGCAGAACTTCACTAGTCTGTCACAAAATGGGCCTCATCCTAGGCAGCCTAACACTAAATACAAAGGCAAAGGCCTGTCCAGTCCAAAAACAGGGCACTGGCTTTAAAAGCAAAAAATATATACTTCAAATTTTCAACAGTGTACAAAAGTGTTCATCAAGAGAAACCATAAACTGTAAAACTTTTGGCTTTAGTAGACAAGACCCAAAAAGAATCTTTATTACTAAAGGATGTTGTGACCACATTGCAGCACCCCAAATCTAAGACACAACCTCACATACACAAGTCCCAATGCAAATAAAACATGTACTAATAACCATACCTTACAGAAATGCTTCAAATATGGCATTAGGCAAAATACAGTTAATCTTCTCTCTATTTTCATCACCTCCACACCACCTAGGCGAGCTTTGTCTGTCCTTCACACCTGACTCCAACTCTCCTGGATGAGGTCAAGCAGCTCCTTTTATCTTGGACCTGGGACTACTTCCAGTGCCAGGTCTTAGTCCAATGGAAGTCCCACAAAGTAGGGAGCATAACTCCCTGCAGCACCCTCAGGCAGCACACATGGACCCCAGCTGGGCTGCCTCTATGCAGTATAGTTCCCAACATTCCCTTCGGGTATCCAGTTGGGTCCCAAAGCCCAGGGATGCTGCCATCTAGCAGGTTGGGGGAGCATATAGCTTTAAAACAGAGCCTCCCAGTCAGTTAAGGGAATGGGACAAATCCTGGATTGGGATGCCAGCCCATGCGTTATATAAACCAAAATAGAACAAAACTGGAAAAGCAAAGGAAATTAAGGCAAACAAAAGACAAAAAGGTTTTGCCTAAAGGTGAAATGTCCAACTACAATGAATCTCTGCTGGGACCATCACTTGTACCAGAATATAAAGGCTGAGGTTGCTCCCAGCAGTAGTGATGCTAGGGTGGTCCGGCCACTTGTGGTTCCACCCAAAGAACACAAGGAACACAACAGAACAACTTATATACACAATATATGTAAGCCAGGGAGAAGATCCTGGCTGAAACATAACAATTAAGCTTTCTGGCTTGACACTTGGAATCGGTCACTGTAATTAGATTTTAAATTTTTTTGACTAGATGACTTACACGACAATACGTTTTCCACATTGTGCCTAGTTGTCATTTAGTGTTATTTTTGAGTTGTCCACAGCTAAGCCTGTTGTGGATGTTTCATAATCTATGAATTTTCCTTATTTCACATTTTTCAAGTTGTACCACTACCCTGAGAGAGTAACTAAGCACAGTGAGATAAGAACACCGCTATCGCGATAGCAGTAATACTTTATATTATTAATAGAAATCTTTCTCATCTTATTTAACCCACTCACCACAAATCCCAGACCAGCATTCAATGTAAAGCAGTAAGGAAATGAAAAAGTATATTTACATATAGACAAGACAAATGCTTTGGGCATAACCCCCAAGCAACAAATACATTGCTAGAGCAAAGTCAGAAGTTAATAAATTAGGGTGCGAGATGCCATCTCTATAAATAACCTGTTTCCCAAAAATTCCAGAGTCTGGTTTTACTGTCCTTTAATTTGGAAGAGGATGATGAAAAGCTGGAAGGCCGAAGAAATACACTGCCAGCCAATGCCAATAATTTAGCGTTCTGTCCTACCAATCAACAAGTTGGTTGCTCCAAATTAGATACAAAACAGTTAATCTCCTGAAATGCATCTCTCTTGTATCCCAAAGACAAAAATCCATCATCCTAAAGGTGGCTTTTATTGCAGATTTTCTGTGCAACATTGTAGCTCCTTGCTTCAGGACCTGATGTCTCTCTCCCTCATCCTCCTTTTCCAAATTAAATCCCCTTTAGGCAATCAGTCTCGTCTACACTGTATCTTAAAGGCGCAGACCCCCCTTTATGGGGCAACCTGCAGCAACCCATTTTTCTGGTATACATTAAGGAGAGGCAAATTAATGAAAGTGCCAATAGTACATGTAGAGATTATACAGGTATATCCTAAGCAAAAATTCCTTAACATGTTTAAAACGTTTTGTAAGATTTGTGGAAAAAAATAAAATATCATCTATTTAAACCAAAACTCATATTCCCAATAAGTCCCACAAAACGTCTTTTACAAAAACTGCTCGGGCATTTGTTAATCCATAACACATCACCTTATATTCATAGTGCCCCACTGAGGTATTAAATGTGGTTTTCTACTCATCCCCCTCTGTGATACGAATAAGGACATACATACTTCTCAAATCTAATTTTGCAAATAGAGGAGATGCAGTAACTTAGTTTAGAAATTGAGGATATAAATTAGAGGGGATCCATAATCTTTGCAGTTATTTTATAAAGTTCACTATAATCAAAACAGGGATGTAGACCACCATCTATGTTTTCTACAAAAAAAGAAGCCTGTAATAATAAGACTATTGGAAGGTGCTGTAAAACCAGTGTGTTGATTTTTGTTAATATATTGCTCCATAGCTTCTGTTCGGGTCTTGATATGGCATGAAGTTTCCCCTTGGGTAAAGGAGCTCCAGCTAACAACTTGATAACACAATCATGTTGTGGTAAAATCAATGCCTTTCACTGGGGAACACATTTTTTGTTGAGTTAGATCTTACACTTGTTTTTTACTAATTTTTGGGTGGTAAATCCAGAAATGACCCCAGTTTTTTGCTATCACTTCCAGTTTTTATGATACAGGGTATCCTCCATTTTTGTCAAAAAACATACAAATTTTACATACAATGAAAAAATTATGAAATAATAACTTGAATGTACTGTTTATTTAAATTTCTTTAGTTCATACAATAGATTTGTTGTTACTCTATGACATTTGCTTTACAGTAAAACATTTGAAAATGAATCGGGTAAGCGGTTAAGGTAAAAATTTACGCTTATAGATTTTCCTGGAGTGTTCAATGTTAGGACAATCCGCCAGATGCTCCAACAACAGTCAGCCATCATATGTACATCCCATCTACCCTGATACCGTTGTTCCATGACCTTCAAATCTTGATGGAATCGTTCATCTTGCTCATCACTGACTGCACCAAGGTTTTCCGGGAAGTTAGAAAGATGGCTATGCAGAAAATGCACCTTGATGCTCATATTGCAACCAAGCATTTTGTAGCTCTCCAAGAGTTTCTAGACAATTTCTGTGTAATTATTTGCTCGTGTGTTTCCAAGAAAGTCCTTGACAATGGTTTTGAATGATAACCAAGCATTCTTTTCGACTTCTGACATTGTCCTGATGAAATGTTCATCTTTGATGAGCTGCCGAATCTGTGGACCATCAAACACACCGGCCTTTATTTTTTCAAATGACAGGCTAGGCAATGCCAAAATGAGGTACTTAAACTGCGGTAGTTAAACCCCTACTTAAGAAAAATAATCTCGACCCCTCTTCTCTTGAAAATTATAGACCCATCTCTAACCTGCCTTTCTTAAGTAAAATTCTAGAGAAGGCAGTCATTATGCAGTTAAATGAGCACCTCAATAAACATGCTATTCTTGATAAATTTCAGTCAGGTTTTAGAACAAATCACAGCACAGAAACTGCACTCGTTAAAGTAGTAAATGACTTGCGGGTAAATGCAGACAGAGGCCATTTATCTGTTCTCATCCTCTTAGATTTGAGTGCCGCATTTGACACTATTGATCATAATATTCTTAAGAATCGCCTTAGTCAATGGGTGGGCCTCTCTGGCAGTGTCTTAAACTGGTTTGAATCCTACCTGGCAGGGAGAAAATTCTTTGTTAGTTGTGGTAATTATAACTCAAAGACACATGATATTCTATATGGTGTTCCACAAGGCTCTATCCTGGGTCCGCTGCTCTTCTCAATCTACATGCTTCCATTAGGTCAGATTATCTCGGGACATAACGTGAGCTACCACAGCTATGCTGATGACACACAGCTGTATTTATCAATAGCACCTGATGACCCCAAATCTCTTGATTCGCTAACACAATGTCTAACCTGTAACTCAGAATGGATGAATAGTAACTTTCTCAAATTAAATAAAGAAAAAACCGAAATCTTAGTGATTGGCAATAATGGATACAATGAGGCTATTAGAAATAAACTGGATGCATTAGGATTAAAAGTCAAATCGGAGGTAAAAAGCTTAGGGGTAACCGTTGATTGTAATCTGAATTTTAAATCGCATATTAATAAAATCACTAGGACAGCATTTTTTCACCTAAGGAACATAGCAAAAGTTAGACCTCTTATATCATCGAAAGATGCAGAGAAATTAGTTCATGCGTTTGTCTTTAGTCGGCTAGATTACTGTAATGCACTCCTCTCAGGACTACCCAAAAAAGACATCAATCGTTTGCAGTTAGTGCAGAATGCAGCTGCTAGAATCCTTACCAGGAAAAGAAAATCCGAACACATTTCTCCAGTTTTGATGTCACTACACTGGTTACCTGTGTCATTCAGAATTGACTTTAAAATTCTGCTTATGGTTTATAAAGCTTTAAATAATCTCGCCCCGTCTTATATATCGGAATGTCTGACACCTTATATTCCAAATCGCAACCTCAGATCCTCAACTGAGTGTCTCCTTAGAATTCCAAGAGCAAAACTTAAAAGAAGTGGTGAGGCGGCCTTCTGCTGTTATGCACCTAAAATCTGGAATAGCCTGCCAGTAGGAATTCGCCAGGCTAATACAGTGGAGCACTTTAAAAAACTACTGAAAACACATTACTTTAACATGGCCTTCTCATAACTTCACTGTAATTTAATCCTGACACTCTGTATATCCAATTCATTATAATAACTATTCATTCAAAATTTGTACTAACCCCTACTCTCTCTTCTGTTTTCTTTTCCGGTGTCCTATTGGTGGTGACTTGTGCCACCACCATCTACCCAAAGTACCATGATGTTCCAACAATGATGGATGGATTAAAAGCCAGAAGTCTGTATAACCATCAGCATCAAGTGACTCCGTGAGAACCCTAACTACAAAGAGGACTATTTCATTTATGTTAGGTAGAATGCCCAAAGGGGACTGGGCGGTCTCGTGGCCTGGAATCCCTACAGATTTTATTTTTTTCTCCAGCCTTCTGGAGTTTTTTTTTGTTTTTTCTGTCCACCCTGGCCATCGGACCTTACTCCTTTCTATGTTAACTAATGTTGTCTTATTTTAATTTCTTATTTGTCTTTTATTCTTCTTTTCTTCATTATGTAAAGCACTTTGAGCTACTTTTTGTATGAAAATGTGCTATATAAATAAATGTTGTTGTTGTTGTTGTTGTTGAAACAGTCTCCTTCAATTGGCAAAGCTTTAATGAACTGCTTCATCAGACCCAGTTTCATGTGCAGAGGCAGGAATATAATATTCTTTCTATCAACAAGTTGCTCATGTAAAAGGTTTGGATCACCTGGTTTTAGGGCAGATCTTGGAGGCCAGTTCCTTTCCACCCAATGCCTCTCAAGAACTCTGCTGTCCCACATGCACAGATAACAGGGATACTTGATGTATCCGCGTTGCTGACTAAGAAGAAAGCATACCATTTTAAGGTCAACACAGATGACCCAATTGTGTTGGTGATATTACAACAACTCAATGACTCTCTTTATGTCTGCATATTCTTCACAAAGAGAAACTGAATGGCCAATTGGGATTGACCCAAATATATTGCCATTGTGAAGGAGGACACACTTTAAGCTCCGCTTTGAGCTATCGATGAATAGTCGCCATTCCGTTGAGTTATAGATTGGAATTCCCAATTCCTCCATTAAACCAGGTATGTTATGGCAATACACAAAGCCACTGTCAGTTCTAAAGTACTGCAGAAATGCAATTTCTCTGGTTCGAAAGTACGATACCTTCATTCCTTTTTTAAGTAAGTTTTTCTCACGCAGTCTCTAGGAGTTCTGAAGCCTTCTTCGATAGTCTCAAATCACGTGCCAAATCACTCAACTCATGCTGATCAAATCCCTTACGAACAGAGTCCTCTTCAATTTCAAACTCTTCATCATTGTTGTCATCTAGTTCATCACCATAATCATGTTCTTCAAGAGAGGGTAGTGTAACGAAAACCGGCACTGGGATTTCATCTGAATGAGCCACTGGGCGTATAGCCGATGGTACACTAGGATACTCTGTGTTACATTTATTTTTCTTGTTATATCCTGAAGTTTTCACTATACAAAAGTAACAGTCACTGAAATGATCTCCTGGCTCTCGCCAAACCATAGGTATACCAAATGGCATCTTATCACATGTTCCCTTTGTCCACATCCGTAAACCCTCAACACACTGTTTGCACACCTTATGAGGGGACCAAGACCTATCTTGATCACCAAGTTTAACTTTGAAATATGCCAAATAGGCTTGCTCTACAAATGTGCTGATGTTCGCCCTTTGACTGGGAATGGTGAAACTGCCACAGATATAACAAAATGAATCAGGGTTGTTTAGGCACTTACGACGAGAAACAGCAGAGCCAGACATGATCTGAAAGAAAGGAAATACGTCTGTAAGTAGAAAAATAGATTTTGCTTATTCACTACATAGCTCACAACCTCTGACCACACTGTCTTGCGTGTAAATGAATAGCCTATACAAATCCACGCTACAGTAATTGCACTAATATAAGTGGTAGAGAAAAAACCTGATGTGATAGAAGAAAACTAACTACACTTTCAGAATCAGCATACCTATTTTAGTGTAAATAAGCTTAAAAATTGAAGTCAACAAAAAATGTGTTCAAAATTGTTCCCCAGTGTACTGAAGACATCAATAAACAAAGACATGAATATTCAGGAGGTAGAACATAAATAGTATTACATATTAAGTGTCTTGAGACGGTTCTTAAAACAAAATGAACTCCACTGACTGATTTCAGTTGTCTTCCAGTTAATGGAAAGATTATGTTTTTATAACCATGGTATTCCCAAAATAATCTGGGGTAGAGGAGACTGAATAATAAAGACATTTGGAGATTCTTCATTAAACAAACTGATGTGAACTGTGATGGAAGATGTGGTGCAGTCCACTTGGCCAGTGCCAACGAGCTTACCATCTACAGATAGGATTCTAGATTTACAACGTATAATATAATGGTCTAGCTGGTATTTTTAATTGTTCCGTTAAAGAAAAGATTAAATTCTCAGCAAAACTTGAATTGACCAAAGCCATAATTGTAGTTTCATTAATCATACAGAAGACCAAAAGTATATTTTTGCATAGGGTATGGCCATAAATACGCACTTGCACGGAGAATGACGTTCTTGTTTTCATGAAGCTTCTTTGAAGTTAACTGAGGTTTTACCCAGCTAGATAGGCTCTATAATACCCTTCAACAGTATGTCTTACAGCACTTTCTCTGAACTACATTCTAATTTTCTTACAGTTATACGCGTGCAGATTTCCAATGCAATTTCAATTAAAATTCCCTCCCAATATCATGACTGTTTAGCTTATCTTTAATTTCATCTGACAAACCCTTTCTAAATACAGGGATTAATGCCAATTCTTCCCAACCTCCTTCAGCTGCCAATATCCTAAATTCAACTATGTATTCATTAAAAAGTTTGGAAACTTGAATGCAACTCAGTAGTTGAATAGCAGCCACATTTGAGTGGAAATGAATGTCAAATACCCTGTTGAATTCTTGCAAAAATAATTTCAAAGAAAAACAATGCAGATTATTGGTGTCATACATCATAAATGCCAGTTGTAAAGGTGACATGAAAACTATACATTGTTTCATTGTTTTGTTACTGAGCTATCTGGCATCCCGTCTGGAATGGGTATGGGACCCTTACCTGGACAGGTGGACAAGACAAAGGAGTAGTTGGGGAAGGCTCCTATTTTGGAATATGTTTATTCCCCATTTGCTAGATAGCACCTTCCCAGGACCTCTGTAACCATGTGGACACCTGCAGGGCATGATGGGAGCTGTAGGGCCATAAGTCAGCCTTGCTAGGTCACATGGATGCTGTCAGAGGATGCTGAGAGGGATTCACAATCTCTGTCTTTTGGGGATTCCACTTGACCCAGAAGTACTTCCATCGGGCTATGCCCTGGCACTGGAAGTACACCCATACATAAAAGGAAGCTGTCCATCCTTCTCCACTGGAGCCAAAGTTGGGAGGAAAGAAGACAACAAACACTCCCAAGAGAGAGAGAAGAGAGAAGAGAATGGAAAGAAGAATAATTTGATTGGAATTGTGCTTGTGCAACCTTTCAAGAAACCTTTGTGAGGTATTTTATAATAAAAGCCTCTGCCTTGAACCAGTGGCTATATTTGTGTTGGTTGTGTCCAGATTTTGAGGCTCAGTGGTGTCCCCTTATCTGTCACAATGTATACAAACATTCAAATAAGTCATGGACTGTTTCTCAAAAACCAAACCATTCTATACTTGTTTAAGAACCCTCTACATTCATTTGGATCCCTCAAATATCTTGTAGGATGTGGGAGAGGTGGTCCTTTACTGGAGAAAGACTTGACAGCTCCTGCTATCAGCTGGAGAGATGTCTGAACTTCAATTATTTGCTTTTTCAGTTATTTTGTGTCTCCTTGAATTGTTTGCACGTCTCGGTACATATGCCTTAACTCAAGGTTGTTCATATTTAGACCTGAGTTTCTGTTATGCTAGATTACTACCAAAAGGTGATCAGCTGTAATGATACCAAAACCAAAATCAGAATCAAATTAAAAAGGTAGTGCCAAAGCAAATAAGTCCCAAAAGCACAAATCCACAAGAGAGGTAAAAAAACAAAACAGTTAATCTACAAGAAAAGACACAATAATTAGTACAACTCAGCAAAACCACCAAGCACATTCAAAGAATGACTGCTTGTTTTTCAAACCTTTACAGGTCTGAGGGCAACCCATTAAAGGTGATAGGTAGGTGGCTCTGTCTCTTGGGGAACCCCCCCCCCCCCCCCCTCCCCACACACACACAAGACAACACAGAACATAACAGAACAAGCATAGACACATAAAAATGAAATGCTAAACAATATTACCATAAAGAAATAATCAAAAATTAAGAAAAGGACTAAAAAAGAAAACTGAACCCCAACCAGGATGAAACAGAACACTGAAAAACTGGTTGAAACCCTCATTAGATCTTTTAAGTATGTGTGTTCTGTGATAAACTGTTGTCAATGTGACCAAGCAGATCCAGAGACTAAATTTACAGTTGTACATCAAGTAAATAACAAAATGTCCTTAGAAGGTGATTTTTAGGTGGCACACAAAACTAGCTAAATTTACTGTAATTAAATAAATGTTTGTTCTTCTAAAATAATAACTGTAAAATAATGCTATATTGGTCATTGCAGGTGTGTGCGTGTGTGTGTGTGAGAGTATGCCTACTTGGCTCCCTGTACAAAACTGGTTCCTGCCATGCCCATGATGATGCCAGGATAGTTTCTGACATCTGTGACACTACATTGAATTAAGAGTGTTTCATCATGTTGTATTGTGCTGTATGCATGAATGTTTTACATTTATTCATTTTGGAAAAGTAAATGAAGCCTTGCAGGACTTTACCACTTTCCCCATATGATTGTCTTATTTTGCATGTTAACATTAATTGACACAGAGATAGACAGTATCACATCTTATAACCAGACAATCTCCAGTCTATCATTTTTTGCCTCTCATCCAAACTCTTGTTAGGCTCATCAAGATGCTAGCAATGTTGACAGACACCTGTCATTTTTTTGCCGCTGTATTTCTCACGATTGCTGAAAGTTAAGCATAATTGTGTGACCAGTTTTCTGGTTTGCAGCGGTTGGAACTTTGTCTTTTCTTGAGTAGCACTACAAAAATTTGTTACAGAAAAAGTAACCTGCTATTATTATTAGAGTGTCATTTGCAAATCAGCCTGTTGCTTTCTGTGCATATGAAATAGGATTTGTGAAGTCACATTAATCTCAACTTCATCCATGTTGATTGAAACACAGGAAGTTAAGTTCAAATCTCACCCATGGCGAAATAAGCAAATGAGCCATAATAACCTCTTCACAACATTTCTCATAAATGACTAGTGTGTGTGTTTTAATGCTTTGACCTTCCAGTGCTCTAGAATCTGATTTTAATGCACAGAAAAGAATGCTCCTATTGAGATTTAAAGTGTAAAACAAGTGCAAAACTCACTCATCAAATATTTATTGTCTGCAGTCTTAATTCAAGGACTTGGCTATGATTCAAGTGATTACAAAATACAATACTTATGAATCAATACATACTACTCAACAATGATAAATTTATTTTTAGAACTGCTAATTTTCCCTGTATAAAGACACACTGTTCCTTTAACTAAATAGATCATTTTTAACTATAAACCAAATAAAAACTTTCTTCACACTTGATCAGATAAATGCTACAGAATGGACTCAGGCATGACAATAACATAAAGAATAGGAAGCCAATACAGGGAAGAGCTCATTTATATTTTAATAAGATGAGGGAAAAAGATTCATACGTGAAAGGGAAAATTAAATTGTATTGTCTGGCAGGCATTTTGCTTCTATTTAAGTGGTAATAGCGTCATGCTTGTGATGCTTTTGGACACATAGTCATTGATATAACCTTGGAACGCTGGGTGCTTCTGGTCTTTCAGACATTTTTTCCCAGGTGACCCAGATAGGTATAATCAAATTTGTCCTTGTATCCAAGTAGCAGGTGTGGTTCATGCATCCCTGTTTTTATCAACAGCTATGTTAAAGTTCTCATTCTTCTTTTAGTGGTTGTAATGGGTTTCTTGTATGCGCAGATGATGCCGAAGAGACTTTACAGAGAGACTTGAATAAAAAATCTGGGAAACCCACCTTTATGGGACTCTTTACAAGATGTCACGTCATATGCTATCCCGCTTAATCCAAACCTGTTAGCATAGGGTACAAGGCAGGAAGAAAGCCTGAACAGGGTACTAGTCCATCACAGGGTGAATGCACACTCACTCACCATATACTAGGGGCAATTTAGCATTGCTAATTCATCTAACCTGCATGTTTTTAGACAATGGAAGGAAACCAGAGCAAACATGGGGATAGCATGTAAACACCATGCAGCAAGGCAGGAGCTCTACTATTACTCCACCGCTGCACACCTGGTTTTCAACAGTAGTTTAATACATCCTGATACTCAGCCCATTTCATCTTGGTGCTCTCCTTTATCTGTCCTTTTCAGGGAATAGTCAGCTCCAATATGATCACTTGCCTGGATGTTTTAGACACCGGTATGGTCAACTTAGTGGTAACTGAGGACTTGAGCTGCCTCCATACATAAACCTCCAACCGCAAGAATAAATGTTCTTAGGAGTCCTCCTGATAATCTTGGGTGGAACTTTGAAAAATGCAATCATGTGTTTTACTGGTCAATGGTATTTGCTATAGTTTATGACACGGCAAATACTGCTTACTAACGCTTAAGGTTGTGATCCCTTTGGTAGCCTCCCTTACCAGGGTTTTCTAACAAGAGCTGAAGATGTGCTCCAATGCTTTTGTTGGATGCATGGGATTAAAACAGTTTGTCATCCTTACCGTAACAAAATATGGATAGACAGAACATTAAAGACTAAATCATAAATGTTATGTAAAGTGGTCTATTTTACAAGAAATCCTCAGGTCAACTGTTCTACAACTCTATGACATACCTGTTTCATCCAGTTTTTGAAAATCCTTGCCTTTGGCTTTGTCTTTGAATGATACCCTCCTAACACTATCCCAAACTAACACTGTTCCAGAGACATTCTTCATTTTGCTATACTGTATTCAGTGTCCAGCATTTTCTTAGAATCTTCACTTCTATACAGTTTATTAGATGTTGTGGCCTTTGGACACAGTATGCCAGAACCTATTCTCTACTATGCATAAATCCTCATTCCTCATTATGTTATTATTGTTGGGATTAATAAAGTATCTATCTATCTATCTATCTATCTATCTATCTATCTATCTATCTATCTATCTATCTATCTATCTATCTATCTATCTATCTATCTATCTATCTATCTATCTATCTATCTATCTATCTATCTATCTATCTATCTATCTATCTATCTATTGTTACTGTGCTCTTACAAAGCACTGCTGCCTACATATCGTGGTTAGCCCAGCCTGCTGTGGATCAAGAGACTGATCTCCATTTCCAATGTTTTAATAGTTGACAAAAGTACTTTTTAAACAGGTAGGGACTTAAGAGCCATGGGACAATCCCTTGTTGGTAAATCCAGGCTTTGATTTTTATTGGTAGAGCTTACTTAATCACTTTTGCCAGCCAATAACACAAGTTGGTTTGATCGAGGATGCATAAAGGCTAATGTTCTAACATGTCTAATACTGTTTCCTATTTAATCCTGCATAGATCAATATTAGCTTAATTTTTAGCACACCACTATCCTTTATAGTGGGGATATAATGATACATTATATCATTACATTATAGCATTACAACGGCAGCAAATCATGTAACTGGCAATGGATGTCATTGCCAACAACAACAAGATCACACCCATGAAAACAAACAGGAAAATGGTGCTGCCCACCATTTCAAAAAAATTAAGTGCTTTGATGAAATCAATACAATAACTTTAAAAATTCTATTGCATAGTAATTGATAGAGTGGGTCAGGTCGGTTTAGGGACTGTACACTGGTATAGTGTGTTGCCGCACCCACCACACAATGAAACAGTTCGGGATCCTGGTTGGCAATCCCCAATGCAGAGACATGGTCCTGTCCTACCCTCCGGAAATGACCATCTATCTACTGCAGCCAGTTTCGTGGATGTCCCCTTGGCCTGGTCCAGCCACTTGGGTCCTCAACAATGAGGATCCTGCAAGCTGGATCACCCTCGAGGAATCGTGCCACATGGCCATTGTGCTGTAACTGACGCTTCCTCACCATGAAGGTAATGTGTCTCATTTGGGACTCCATGAGCAACTGCTCATTTGACACAAAGTCAAACCCGTAGAACCCAAGAGATACAGTACAGATGGAGTCCAGTCTTCATTTCATGTCACTGCATAGCGCCCATGTCTCACAGCCATATAGCAAAACAGGAAGCACTAGGACACTAAAGACTTGAACCTTTGTCCTTTTGTACAGATATAGGGAGCACCACACACCCCTTTCCAGTGACCTCATGAGCCCCTATGCTCTCCCAATCCATCTTCTAATTTCATAGGAAGAGTCACCAGAGACATGAATGTCGCTGCCAAGTTAAGCAAACCTCTCGATGAGTTTGACACTCTATTTGCATGCAGACACACTGCTGATGGCTGTGCCCAAGAGGTCATTAAATGTCTGGATCTTGGAACACACATCTGACGAACCCCAGTGTCAACTTGGAAAAACACAGAGGTTCTGCCTACATTCTGCACAGCACTCACAGTACCAGTGTACAGACCGGTCATGATATCCAGCAACTTTGGGGTATCCCGCAAAGTATCAAGAAGTCCCACAGGGCAACTCGATTAATTTAGGTGAATGCTTTATGAAAATTGACAAAGGCTGCAAAGAAACTCTGCTGATATTCAAGTTTGCACACGATGACAACCCTCAGTGCCTGGATACAGTCAATAGCAGACTTGTTAGGTGTAAAACCAGACTGCTCCGGTCGCAGGTAGGTGAGCAAGTGATCACGGATCATATTGATGATGACCCTAAAGAGGACCTTACCTGGGACCGAGAGCAGTGTTATCCTCCTGTAGTTGCTACAATCCAGGCGATCACCCTTCACTTTGAGGAACAACAGGTCCCATTTTCTAGTCAGTTGGGATGATGCTCACAATGCCAGGAGAACACCCTTACCACCAGCGTACAGAAGTTCACCCCAGATACCACAGATCCCTGCAGCCTTTCCTACCCTCAGCTGGTTCACCACTTGTGCAATCTCATTGAAATTGGATGGTTTATAGCTAATTGAAGTATCAGCCTCAAGAAGCATGAACCCAGAAATTTCCAACGATCTAGCCAGAGGATTAACTTTAAATAGTTGTTCAAAATAGCCAGCCCAGCGGGTCACAACTGCAACGTTATCTGTAAGGACCGTTCCATCATCTGCCCTGACAGTGACTCTCTGCGAATCAGAATCAGATGTGCGTAATGCTTTGATTCTTTTGTAAGCAGAACGTGGATCACTAGACCATAGATGGTGTGTCACTTGCTCACAGATTCCTCTAACAAAAGCCTCCTTCACTGAGCTCAGTGTCCTTACATCCATACTTCTCATTTCCCGGTACAAACCAGAGTTGCTATCAAGTCATGCAATGTGACTCCTCTCAATGATATCCAGGGTCCTCTGCAAGATGACCACCATCTGGGAGCATCAGCAATACCAACACAACCCTCAGCAACCTTCAGGGTCTTGTCACATTAGGATCGTCAGTCACACCCAAGTCTGCAAGTTCATCACAAAAACTGCTGTGCAAACTTATTAGAAACAGCCTGATCATGGAGTCTGGCCAGGTCCAGCCTCATTCTTCTAGGAGGTGGAAGCCTACTGGAACTAAGCTGGATCTTCAGAGTAGCAATAAAAAGTCATAATTCCTAAACTAGGCACTTCTATGGACCATACAGTTCAGTAGGAGCCTCCAGTGTCTTCCCATGAGGATGTGATCTATCTCCTTCACCGCACCACCACCATTGGAGTACCAAGTCCAATGATACGGCTGAGGGTGCTGGAACCAGGATCCAGCTATCCTCAGCCCCTGACCTTTTGCAAAGTCAAGGAACATAAAGCCACTTACACCATCGTCGCCATACTCATGGGGACCGACACAATCCTCCTACCCAGCCCTGTCAATGCCAGTGATCACCACCGAGTGAAATTACAAATAGAATGTCTCCATCACGAGGCATCACTAAGGTTTATATCTCTGCTGTTTGGAAATGATGAGGACTTCTTGTCCTCATCAGTCTGTACGCTTGAATGCTTTACGGCTGAGTGTTTAGCAGCTCACCTGCGATGTATATCCTCCAAATTGTTATGCCAGTTGCAAATACTCAGTGTCTCACCTTGATATCAGTACAACCTTGCCCCGTCTGCTTTTTTAATTCCAGCTGTCTTCTTTGTATTGTCGGATGCACAGTGTATTGTGCGTAATGGTAAAGAAGTTGTTAAATATGGATCAAAAAATGTACACAATTTTCATGTAGCTTTAACAAAAGCAGTTTTCTAGAATACTGAAGTATTTATATGAAAAAAATAACCAGAGGGTTAAACCCTAAGCAAAGTCAAAACAAACACTGCAAGGAGTCTTTACCAAAATTACAAGGATATTACCAGAAACAAAATGCTAAGACCATGAACCAAAATTTTGGGGAGCTTATTTGTTAACCAAAATACATAGCACTTCATTACACAAATATGAAATCATCACCCTCTCTTGAAAAGATTGGGTTGGTTCCTGGAGGAGGAGTTAAAGGGTCTTACTGAGTAGTGAGGGTGATCATGAGATTTACCAACAAACTGATGAATTGCAGTTTTATGAATGTTGTACCAGGCAGGGGAGATGAAGTGAGAAGTCCAAGGATGAAGCTGTCAGTTTGCTTTTGGGTCTACATCCTCATCCTCATCTATCACAAGTATAAACGGATAAAATAAGGTTTGTGAACAGAATTGCTGGGTGCATAATCTGTAACAAGTTGAGGAATGCATTAGTATGGAGGAAGATCTGAGTAAAACGCTGCTTCTCCAGATTGACAGCAGTCAACTGAAATGATTTTGGGATGTAGTTAAGATGTTCTCTTGACTCCTCCCTTAGTAGGTGTTCCTAGAAATACTGAGGGACAGACCTAGTAGATGCTGGAGGTATTATAAATGTGTCCTGGGAGCATCTGGGTATTCCCTCAGGAGGGCTAGAAAGGGGTTTCTGGGAATAGTGAGCCCTGGTCAGCCCAGTCCAGTATGTTACTACCACAAACCACACCAGGTAAAACAGAATGAAAATGAGGATGAAAATAACCACTGTGCATCTGGCCAAGTAGCTTTTTGTTAAATCTACAAGAGCACGCAATAAATCTACCCAGATTTCTGATTTTCTTTTTTTCCTTCTCCTGTTCTACTGTGAACTGTAACTAGAAATAATTTTCTTCCTTAAAATGGCCTGTAAGCTATTAGAATTATCCCAGACATGGCTAACTTGAATTACTGCTTCAAGGAGCTCAATTCCTGCCTCAGCAGCCTTGTCTTCAGCGTGCAAAGATTTATCATGATGGGTACTCTGGTCACTCTCTTTTTTACTATTTTAAACCTTTATAAAACCAGACTGAAGAAAACAATTAATACTAATATGAATCTCCTGTCCACACCCTTTTTCAGTGTAACTTTAAGAATTTTCTTTAGATTTTTATTAGAATGGTACCACTCTAAATTAACTCCTTGTTGTACAAGAACTCAGATACGTCTAGGTGTTTTATAAATTACTATTATTCCTGAGGCAGATGATTACCTTTACTCCAATATATTTTGAGTTCAGTGATAATTATCCAATAAAAATGACAATAAAGAACAAATAAAGGAAATGTATTTGAAACATGGTTAATTATTTATTTTCTTCATATACAATAAAATATTGTGTGTAAAATGACTCCATTATTTACTTAGTCAATTTGTTGTCAAGTTTGACTGATACTAGCTATTTAATGTAAAGATGTGATATTATTTCCACCCATTCCAGACCTATCTTAGATATGTAAAAAGTGTGATGCAATCTTCTTATCAACAACTACCTACTGTTGTTATATGAAGTGGTCATTCCTCCATTTTGTTAGGCTTTCGGTGACACACAATACTTTCTCTTTAAAGAAGAACAAACTGACAGAGATGCATAAAGCCAACTGCCCCTAGTCCACCTTCATTCCAAGAGAATACTGCTTTGAGTGGATGAACAATTCTGCACCTCTACCAACATTTGGTGAACTTGTTTTTCTGAGTTTTATCTAATAATAATATGCAAACCAAGGAGGTGCCTAAAAGGGTATTCATCTTCAGCTTGTAAACAAAAGCTGGCCTAATTGAAAGTGGATTCTGATCTAATCAGTGGAGGCTGCAGCTTCTCTTAAAACTAGGGATTAACAAGCTTCCTTTGAACCAGTTTCTAGTAGCAGCAAGAAAGCACTTTCCTCGGGCCTAAAAGCTACTCTCCATAGAGATGCCAGTATCAGAGACTCTGAAGTACCTCTGATTATACTAGGGGTTCACTATCTTTGAGACCCACTCTTCCAAGCGTACGCTCTTTGCCACATAAATTGGGTGAAAACAAAGATTATTCAGGATACTTTTATTTTTACATTCTCTTTAAAGTTGCTTTTATGGCAACACATTTTTCAAATCAGGCTTGTCAGACAATCACCTTGTTAGGTTTATGACAGCTGCTGTGGAGAGGTTTGTTTGCATCAGAATACGAAGGAAACATTATCTGGATAATAACACTTAATGAAGATTTATATTTAATGGACAAGTCAAATTAATTTAAATTTGAAATGTCACAAACTCCTAATGCTTGAATGTTCTAAATCTCTCTTTAGGCAGCCATGAAGATCAATAATATTCAGTGCATTTACTGTGGCCTGTATTTAATGATCTGTGCACTTCTATAACCTGCTTATGAAATATTATCCTTTTATGTACCTCATATATTTTAACAGTCAGCTATTTTGCTTGCTATTCTTCTTTCATTAAACATTTCTGCCTTTTTGTGCTTTGTGTGACTGCAAGAAAATATTTCTGGGTATCTGCAAGGAGAAATGCTTATAAAGCTTTTTTCCCCAGTTTTTTTGTTTCTAGTTAGACACAATATTATCTAAAAAATTACAAAGTGTTTCTATGCACACTAAAAGTTGAGACCCCACAATCGCTCGACCTCAGTCATGCTGGAGTACCATAGCTCCTAACCTGCTCAACCCTGGGACTGTCATCCATCCATAATCATCCACCTCCAAAATTCTGCAGGTCCCAACATCATGTGGACAAAGTAACGACAACCAGAGAACTGACAGCACCTCAGATTTTTGCTTTGTTCATCTCTATTGACTTTTTCTGCAGGTCTCCTAATAGGACTGGAGTCTGGATTTGTATGCTGAAAGATTTGTTAATGCACTAAGTATAACATTTTTGTCCGTGTCCTGATTGTTGTTGTTGTAGAGATCTTTTTTTTCTTGCCACTGTGCGTTTGATGAGGTACTGTAAGTGAAAGAATCTTTCCATAGTGGTATTCTCAGCATTGAACCTGGTCTATTTGTGGAGCTAATGCTTCATGCTGGTCACACTTTTCCTTGTCTTTTTATATTTGTTCTTCCAGCGGCAGGTCTGTGAGTTAGCACACGCTCACCTCCTAGGTGGCCATTTGGGCACCGAGAAAACCCTGGAGTGGATCAAGCTCCGTTTCTACTGGCTGGAAATCAATGAGGAGGTTCGTCGCTTTTGCACTTCCTGCCCAGAGTGTCAATTGCAACAAATTCCTAGAAAGGACCGTGCTCCTCTCATTCCTATTCCCCTGATTGATATTCCCTTCCACAGAATTGGGGCTGATTTAGTCGGACCTCTAGAGCCCTCAGCCTGAGGACACAAGTACATTTTAGTCCTCGTGGATTATGCTACCAAATACCCCGAAGCTGTTCTGTTGCGCTCAGCCACTTCTAAAGCCATCGCACGGGAATTACTAGGGGTCTTTGCGTGCATGGGTATCCCCAAGGAAGTCTTGATGGACCAGGGGACGCCTTTTACCTCGGAGACGTTCAAGGAGACTGCCAAGTTACTGAAAATAAAGCATTTAAAGGCCGCGGTATATCGTCCTCAAACCGACAGTTTGGTAGAGAGGTTCAATCAAACTCTCAAACAAATGCTGCGTAAGGTGGTCAGCGAGGATAGAAGGAACTGGGATCAACTCCTCCCCCTCGTCCTTTTTGCCTATCGGGAAGTCCCACAAGCCTCCACGGGGTTCTCCCCTTTTGAATTATTGTATGGGCGACAACCCCAGGGCATATTAGATATCCTAAAAGAAGGATGAGAAGAGGAGGCTCTTCCCTCTACAACCATACTGGAGTATATCGCGCAATTACGCAATAGCTGTGGTAAAATTCAACCCCTCCTTAAAAGTCACATGGAAGGGGCCCAAGCTGCACAGGTCCAATATTACGACTGTGGCACGTCTCTCCGGGAGTTCCGCCCAGGAGATCGTGTCATGGTCCTATTGCCTACCTCCCACCCTAAGTTGCTTGCCCATTGGCAAGGCCCCTATGAAGTTAAGGAGAGGAAAGGACTCGTCGACTATTTGGTGAGTCAACCCAATCGTCGGCCAAGGGAGCGGGTTTATCATGTGAACCTGCTGAAACCGTGGAAGGACAGGGATCCCAATCCCTGCTCCGATCAGCCCCGCTCACTCTTTGCTCACACGGCTAGCCTTAACTTCGGTGCGGATTTAAGTCCCAGACAACAGCGGGAGCTGGAAACAGTTATCCTGTCTGTCCTGGAGGTACTGAGTGAAAACCCAGGAAGGACCTCTCTGGTTGAGCACAACATTGTGACAGAGCCTAGGGTTATAGTCCAAGAACGCCCGTATCGTCTTCCCGAGGCAAAAAGGGCTGAAGTAGAGCTTGAGATCAAACACATGCTGGAACTACGTGTGATTGAGAAAAGTCATTATCCAATTGTGTTGGTCGCTAAGCCTGACGGGAGTTGGTTTTGCAATGACTTCCATTGGCTTAATTAAGTCTCCCAATTTGATGCTTATCCAATGTCACGGGTGTACGACCTCCTCGAGAGGCTTGGGCAGGCTCAATATTTGACCACACTGGACATGACAAAGGGGTACTGGCAGGTTCCTTTAACAGATTCCACGAAGATTAAAACCGCGTTTAGCACCCCTAGCGGACACTGGCAGTATTGTGCCCTTCCACTTGGGTTACACGGGGCTCCAGCAACCTTCCAGTCTCTGGTGGACAAAGTGCTCCGGCCTCATAACTCATACAGTGCTGCCTACCTGGATGACGTGGTCATCTATTCCAGCATGTGGATGGAACACCTACAGCATGTCCGAGCGGTATTGCAGATGCTGGGGGAAGCCGGGCTTCGGATTAATCCCAAGAAATGTTTCTTTGGATTGAGCGAAGCAAAGTATTTAGGCTACCTGGTGGGTCGGGGTACCGTGAGGCCACAGTGCTCCAAAGTAGATGCCATTTTGAAATGGCCCCATCTGTGAACCAAGCGGCAGGTCCAAGCCTTTCTCGGGTTAGCGGGGTACTACCGCCGGTTTGTGCCCCAGTTCTCGGAGAGAGCAGCGCTCTTGACTGACTTGACAAAGAAGAGGGCCCCGAACATTGTGGTATGGACTGAAAAGACAGGCGCTGCATTTAGTGACTTGAAGCAGGCCCTTACGTCCACACCTATTTTGAAGGCACCTAACTTTTCTTTGCCTTTCATCCTCCAGACGGACGCTTCGAACACAGGCCTGGGGGCTGTGCAGAGCCAAAGTGTCGATGGTGTGGAACACCCCATGATGTTCCTGAGCCGGAAACTGTTGGACCAGGTATGCAGCGGTAGAGATGGAGGCTTTGGCGATTAAATGGGCGAATACTCAACTGAGGTACTACCTATTGGGCCGGGAATTCACCTTTGTCACGGACCATGCACCTTTACAGTGGATGGCCCTGCACAAGGAGTCAAATCCGGGTCACCCAGTGGTTTCTTGACCTACAGCAGTACAAGTTTTCACTCGTTCATCACCAGGGTGTTCTTCATGCCAATGCTGATGCTCTTCCTCTGGTTCACGACCTCTCGGTCAGGGTCGCCTGACCCGACGGGTCTGGGCTGAGGGGGGGCCTTGTCACACACGTGCGCATGGGAGGCAGTTAAAAGGCTTGAGTAAGGGCAGTTCCAATATATACCGGGATGTGGCAGAGAGCACTGACTCTTTTTCTCCCTTTCCTGTAGACCATTCCTGGGAAATTCCACCTGGCTCTCTTGACGTCACTTCCGGGACAGAGCCTATGGAAGGAGACCTTGCCGGCTCCGGCCCCTGTGATGTCACGTCCGGGCTCGAACCAATGGCTGAAGACCTTCATGAGCCTGGCCCCTATGATCTCACTTCCTGTCTTCCCTTTTAAAAGCCTGCACCTTTTCCCTATTCCCTCAGTTCTGTTTTGGACTGTGCCGTATTCATTTTAACAACTTTTGCCACCAGGAAACCAATTATATGGGTGGCTGGTCCAAACCTTTCTATGACTCTGTGTCGAGTTTGTGACACTGCACACTATCATGGAGCACTAAATGCATTTTACCACACATACATATCTGAAATAAAACTAATCACTGGCTAAAAAAACTGGCTAATGTTAAAATATTTTTTTCTTGAGCACAATGTAGTTTGATTACAAAGACATCCCAAGTCTCCTGGAAATCAACATTTCCTCCCTGAATACTGCAAGTGACCCATAATCTTCCTGTGATATCTCTGTACTCATTTCTTTTTACTAAGAGGGACTCCTCTGGAGAAAGGTATTACATTATAATTATATTAATGCATGCATATCAACTGTATAAGAAGCTTAAAGTAGTATAGTTCATTTTTCTAAAACCAGTTCTCAGAATTTCTTTTCTGATCATGCAATCTATTCTTACACTATTATTATCATCAGAACCATTAATAATAATCTGGCTATAAAATGATTTATATTAGGAATGGAGTAATTCCAATAATTTTTTTCTGTTCCATCGGGTGAAGCATTCAAATTTTATCTGTATTCTTTCTTTCCTTTCAGGTAATAAGCTTGCAATGCAACATCAGAAGAATGGAGTAGCTCTAGATGTTTGGAGATGATATGGCTGTAACAGTTTAAAATTAAGCCATATTGAGAGCTTGAGAAATATCGACTATTTTCAAATTCAGTATTAATTTAAAGGAGAAATGGAAATCAGCCAGGTTGGAGGAGGGAGGCTGGATGTAAGAAAGGGAGATGAATCATATTTATAGGCAGGCTATCCTAAACTAAAAGAAGGCAATGAAAACATATCATCATATTTTGTTGTTGAGGATCTAAGAGAAAGGAAAGATTTCCATGCATTCCTTTTTATTATACATTTTCTAGCCTCTGCATTGGTAACCATATTTTACTTTGAAGACAAATCATATTCTTATCCTTCCAGTTCAGAGAAATTTTCTCTTTCACAGGTTCCATGTTTTATATACGGATGGTTTGCTTTAATTTTTCACTTTCTGTGCTGTCAAATGTATTCTGTGTACCGTCGGCAATCGCTGATCTTCACAATTTTCTTATTTAACTGTCATTTGACAATTGAAAGATGAGATGGATTCAGACAGTCTATATATTAACTGTAATATTCACTATTTTTTACTACACCTTTGTTCAGGGTTTCATTAGATTAACATTTCCATACATAAAAATACAGTCTTTTGAATGCTCCCTCTTGGTGGTTGATTGGCATTTGGCATTTTTATTATACCTTAGAACTGAAAAAATTGCAATTTTCCTCTTTCAATCAAAAATAAATATGTATACCAGAAAAGAACAAGCATGTTTCTTCCCCTGAAAAGGATTTATATATTTGAATTATTTTTCAACAAATACAAAACTTGTACCTAATTTTACATTGATTCATTTATTACAGTTGAAAAATATAATATTAAGTGGAAGAATTAGGATAAATGAGACAAATGTGTACTGTAATTTGCGATGTCATTGTGACCAACTGCATATGACCAAAGATTACATCTTTCCATGAACAAAGTGTCATTCTCTAGTAATATGTTTCTTGGATGGCGGAGATTTTAAAACCTTAAGGAAAAATTATTGTCTGGGATAAGGCCCGGTCAAATGATTACGGGAACTTTTAGTTAAAGAATGATCTTTTTACAGTTATTCATTAATATTATTTCTGAATAAGCATGCTAGGCATGTACTTGGTTTTCTTATTCTATTAATTGCACTATAATATTTTAAAAAATGCTTTTTTTTTTTGTTTTTTTCTTTGCTTAAATCTCTCTTCTCTTTTCTTTCTCTTGGATGGGGTTTGAATCTGTCTTTTTATCTTTTGTTTTGTTTATTTTCTTTTGTATGTATATTTTTCTTTTTTTGTCTGTTTATTCATTTCAGTGTAAATGGTGATATCTGTTATGTTTGATTGATTATCATGCCATTGGATGGTTCTGGTTTTGGAAAAATAAAATCTATCTAACAACTGGGTAATCAAAAATGATGGTTAAATGTGTAAAGCTGTCAATCTAAAATTATTAGATTTTTTAAAGATACTCTTTGTTTTATGCTTTAAGTAAAGTACAGACAGACTGAAAACCTTAGTTCTTAAATAGGCTATGTCTGGTATGTTATCAGTTAACACATGCACAGCAATCCCTGCAAAAAGAAATCATTCTTGGAAGTATTGGGCAGCATGCCTTCATCAAATGCTCACATCAAAAGAACAGAAATAATGTGTAAAATATATTTCCAAAAAAACAAAACTTGCAAAAATACCCTGAAGGGCACCATAACTGAATATTAGTTGTTCATTTCGTGGTTGTGTGTTTAAAATACCGTACAATTAAACATATATCATCTTAAGCTGTATTATTCCCTGAAAATGATTACATTGGCAACAAGCTGGTCAGCACAGTGAAGACTTTCCATTTCCAGCAATAATCCTACCAGAATTTCCATTTGATTTTGCTCAGCACTCCTCCCATGGGAAGCACCCAGGGGATTCCACAGTAGATGTCCTTAATAACTAAATTGACTCCTATTTTATCGAAATACAATAATTCTAGTAAGACTGCAAACACAGAGGTGCTACATTTTAGAACTAATATTTTCATGATGTTCTGTTTAGATTCATACCCTTCCTTCTATAAAGTTTTCATGAACTAAGGTAAGACCTTTTTCCATTGATCGGTTCTGAGAATTTGTAGGTCATCCCTTGTATATTATATATATATAGGATATACAGTAATGGCCCAAGTGTTACATAAAAGACTGTTGGTTTCTTTAGTGACCAAATCCACTGCCACCATCCTTGTCTGCTACTGCACACTACATGGGTCTTCTGGGGCTGCTTACACTCCCAACTGCTTCATTTCTGTACCTGTGTATTCATGCCACCATCGTCGCCTCACTCCACTCACCCACTCCACGCACCCCATATGCTACACTTTTCCCTGGCTCCATGAGCCAAGCCAAGGCCAGGGTCCACATATGTACCCAGACCCAATGAGCTTTAGCAGTGGGGACACATGGACAAAGTGCTTCTCTAAGCAGTCAGAATGTTGTGACACACTAAACACCCTCATTCACACTCTCAGGATTTGCTTTAATGGCCAGTTTCTCTAGGTGTCCCTGTCTCCTTTATTGGTTGTAGCCACCCTGGGGAACATTGCTCTCTCAGGTCCAGACCCAGAGTATTACAATATATATTGTGACAGGCTGTGCTACTCTGTCATTCTCCAGGACTGGTTTGACAACAAAGAAAACAAAATCTCAAACAGCAGGCAGTTTCAAAAGAAACACATATTCAAACGTTTTAAAAGTTTGCCCATCCAGGATCAACTGCATACAGTAGCTTGTACGAGGTGTTACAGGTCTTTAAAAGCCAGCTCATTTACCTAGTATTTTGTTCTCTGTCTTGTGCAGATGGCCTTCAGCTCCAACCCTGCCTCCCTTCAACTGAATGTTTCCAAGAAAGACATCTTTGAGTTCTTTTAATTTGAAGGAACTGCCAATGGAGCAAAACATCTAGGAAGTTGTCACGTTTGCTGTGTGTTTGAATAAAGGTCCAAGACTGTTTCTTCAAGTTCAAGAATAAATTACTTTTCACCAAATTCTCTTCTGGCTATATTTTTGTGTGACTCAGAAGCCCAAACATGACAAGATATTTACTATATAGTAGTTTCCAGAGACCTTTCAGAATATATGTAGAGTCTGATTGATTTAGTATAGATCTCTTAAACTACTTAAAATATATAGTATTACCTCAAAGTCTTATTCTTCTCAGTACGGTAGCTATTGCATGAAATACCCTCTTCCAAGATAAGTTAACCCCACCATCTGAAACTCTATCTGTACTTCTGTGTGAGAAACTAAATTGAGTCCAACAGTCAAATTCAAGAAAAAGACCATCTTGTTTCCAACCCCCTTCAACTGTGACACTTCATTTTCTCTCACTATGTTAACTTTGCCCTTTTGCTTCTTTTACTGTTCTGTGAGTATTCACCCTTCACCAGTACATGCAATGAATTATATGTTTAATTTTGTAGTGTAATGTTGTGAAACACATTTTGCTCACAGAGAGATGGCCTAAAATATAAACTGTTTAAGTTTTCCTACCTTTTCGATTGTTTGTACTGCACCATACCATTTGAGCATTTATTTCACAAGAAAACGTGCTGGCCTACAAGAAATTTTTATTTTATGTTTTAAAGTGGCTTAATTCTAGTTGTGATGAGAAAACTACATTAAATAATTACGTAACAAGTTAAATCTATATGAATGTGTTCTTAACAAAGATCCTGGCATTTAATAACAGCATTCAGATATTTGTGTTTTTACAATTGCATGGGACAAATTAAGTACAAACTTATTAAATGTTATCTGGTTTGCCCGTCACAGCAAACTGGATTTGATTGTTTGTGTTTGGTAGTTTTTTTATTTTTTAATGTTTTGTCTGGCATTAATGTTCAAGTATGTCATGTATTACACTTTGTTATACCTTAGGTTTCTTTTTCAGGCACATACACGCACACTACATAGGGGACGATGACTTTCATGGTTTTAGAGAAACCACATAAAACAATAATCAAAAATTTGCTTACCTTGTTCAGAAAAAAAGTGGTTGCTCATCCTTTGTTTTTTGTTTTTTTTTTTTTTTTTTAAAGAAAAGAAATAAAAATCCCACCACAAGGTTATTTGGCTGTGTAAGAAAACTGCATGACCTTCAGCTAACAGAAACAGAGGCAGTCTCAAAGGAGAGCGGAACTTGTAAAGTTATCTAATCTTAAATGTTTATAAAAAATTCCCTCTAACAAAATAAATGTAATGCAATAAAGATCAAAACAGATATCATAATTCTGACAAAAGCAACACAAGAATTACACAGAGTATGTCACCTCCAAAATGGTGCCCCAATAACCACATACCAAATATTAATTAAATTATGAAGAAGTCTCCACAACTTGTAACAGCCACACAGCAAATCAGTTACTTTCTGAATGTTGAAAATGTTTTGAAAAAGATCATAAACGATAATCTTAAATATTCAATTTTAATAATCTGAATTATTGTGATTATTTTAAAACTCTTAAAGTAATGTCAATGTGAATGCAATGGCACGCACTCTGCTTGTTAGCAGTCAAACATCCTTACATTGAACAATAGGGTATGGCATTGGCTTCTGCATTTCTGTGGAAAAAAATAAAATAAAAATTAGAGCAGAAAGTCACTCTTGTGATTTCCTGCCCTGCTATGCATGTGTGCTTCTGTCTTGACTGACAAGAGCTTACTCTAAGGAATGCCCAGGCAGAATTAGATTTGTCTACCTTGGTTCAATAATGTGTCAATTCCTACTGCTTATTTTTGTCAGACAGAAAGAAATCAAATTGATGAACTTGCACATAGAGAGCAAGTAATACCTCTAGCAGTAGGTTATAGAAGAGAAATAAATTTAATGCAAGTGTCATAGCTAAGTGAACAAATAAGCAGGTGAAATCTGTAATGGAACTGTTAAAGTGTACTGCATATACATAGAACAAAGTGTGGTATTCAAATCAGAAAAAAGAGTGGTGCAAACGAAAGCAAAATGTGGTAACCTTATTGCCCTTTATGTTAAATTATTCCTTGCATTCTCTGATTTTCTTTTTTTGTTAATTTGACCAAAAACATTTCAGGGCTTTGCTTCTCACAAAATGTCAAGTTGCGTCACGGTGCTGGAAATGTAACGTCCAGAAGGAATATTTTGCTGAAGAGGCATAAAATTTTACCTCACAAAAGGTTATAATAAACTGTCCTTTCTTTGTTTTTCAGGTATATTACACATTTTGAAAGCACCTGTAAAATTAGCAGTTATACAGTAAGCTATATATATTGAACAGATTTGTATTTGAATAGAAAATGCCAACCCATTTTCCTTAGTTTCACTCCAAAGACTAACACATTTTTCAAACATTGAACTCAAGCTGTTTATTTGCTCTTAAATAACCATAGAACTGAGAACAGTATGGCATGTTGGCAGTTTCTTTGAAATGTGGACATTCTCAAACTTTGTAATCTCACGCACATATCAGCTCACTAGCTTCATCCTTTATTTTATACACAGCCTTCTACAGAAACCTGTGATCAAGTGCAAGATTAAATAGTTTTTTGAATGTGTATTTAAATGTAGTTTCAGTGAATTTTCAGTGAGTTAAATATAGTTTTAAAAGACTAATATTATCATAACTGGACAGAACTTGTGTCTTTTTACAGATCCTAAACACTGATGGTATGCCCTGCAGGAGCCTTACCAAATCCCCAAACCCGACATAGACAGACTCAAGGCACAAGTCCAGCACAAACACTGACTTTTATTCAGTGGGAAAGACTTCCCAAATTGTTTCCCACAGAATCGTTACTATACAAAGCACAATAAAGCACACAGCAATTCCTTTCACTTCTTTTCTTTGTCTTTTTTCCCACCTCCACTCCTCCTCCAGCAAGCTGCGTCCATCATTCTCCCGACTCTGGCTCTCGGAACAGTAGCAGGCAGGTCTTTTTAAGTAATCCCTGGAAGTACATCTGGTGTCCTGAAGGCTGGGCCCAGGGGCATTTCCATCAATGCTGGAGTCCCATGAAGTAGGGCTCCCCAGTCCCTGCAGTACCCACTGCAGCACCCATGGCACCCAACAGGGCTGAGTCAAAGAACTCCAATTCCCATGATGCCCATTGGGAAACTGTGGTGATGATGCAAGCCAAGGGGGCTACCATCTGTCAATCTGGGGGAGAAAATGCCCTGAGCTTGTTCTCCTTTCCCCCAAGTCCTTCCAATGTGAATGCATCCTGGCCAAGTATGTGCCCCAGCCTTCACTCACAATATGTTAAGTTGGTCTCAGCCAAATAGCAAAGCTGCTAAACACATGATGCTACTCAAAGCCTTAGGACACAAGATCAACACACTTATAATCTGGTGATGTGAAAGTTACCTGTGAAGTGATCTTTATTGCACAGTTTCACAGTTAACATAAACTATTATTCTCTGAATGTTCTTGCAAACTATAGTAGAGGAATTCCACCAATATTATATGGAGAGTTATGCAAAAAGTCAGTACAACCCATTAATGTTAATCAGAAGCAGTATGATTGAATTGGTAATCGCAGTAGAGACAGTTAGACACATAAAATGGTGGAATTCATTTTCATCTGTAACTGTAATATCAGACTACAAACTAAATAACGGTATAAGGATCAAGTATTCTATATTTAATCTGGTATTGTTAGTTGTGATATCAATATGGCATTATACAATTTTAAACTTTACTTTGCAGTGTATGCGAGTGAAGTAGCAAGGATGTAGTTAAAGAAGAAGAAAGCAGAAGAGAGTTTTTGTTATGTAAGAGACAGCACTACAATGCAAGATGACAGTAGAGGGAAGAAAAATTGCAATAGAGGTGAGCATTTGGTCAGAAAGCATTACACTTTCAGCACGGCATCACATGACTTTGTTTCCAAGAATTTCACCTTGTCAGCACAACCTCTAAACATTAGCTTCTATGGTGTGGTGCAATGCCCCATTGCATTTTTCAGGCAGTTCTAGCCAAAGTGGAGATGAAGATCTGTACAAGCAAATGACAATCTATTTTATGATGAAACAGCAAAAAGTATTTTATTTAACTTCATGTATCCAAAAAAAACATAAAATGGTGTACCTGATATAGGCTGGCATTCCAAGCAGGGACAATTCAGTATTTGATATACAGTAGTTGATTATTTAGCAAAACCATTACATTCTTTGAGAATAAAAGAAACTAAAATAGACATCATTATTTAAAATTAAAAAGATTAGTCAAAAGCACACCCTACAATTTCTTTACAACAATGTGACTAGGTATTTACAAGCAATGTAATATAGTGGTTAAGGTTTTTGATTTTGGACTTCATAACCTGAGGTTGTCAGTTCAAATCCTACTACTGACACTGTGTGTCCTCGAGCAAGTCACTTCACCTGCCTGTACTTCAATTGGAAAGACAAAAGAAATAAAACCAAAATGTATCTCTGAAATGTCAAAAGTCACTTTGGATAAAGGCATCAGAAAAGTAATAATAATAGTATGGCACCTAGATATGATACTTTAAAAATGATTTATGAAATTCAATAAAATAGGAAATAAAAAGGATTTATGCTAAGCAGAAGCATAAAGAGCATGTTTACATAACATTATATTTATAGTGATTAATGCTCTTGTTGGAAAATAATGATAAAAATATATGGCAAATCTCTGACCAAAAAAAAATACATATTATATACTACATATATATATATATATATATATATATATATATATATATATATATATATATATATATAGCATATTCATTAAGAGCATGCATTGAGTCATGCATTGAGCATTAAGGGCATGAATCATGAATTGCCTTGTGAATTGACAGGATAAAAACAATACAAAATTTCAATTGGAATTCGATAAAGTTTACAAAGTTTTAAATTAATAAGAAAGTATAAGTGTTTTTTTAACATTTTATTGAATTTATTAAAATCAAATAACATTCCATATAATCAAGTCAAATTTTACAAACCTAGGTTTGAATCAAATCAACCCCCACCCATTAGAGAGAGAGCTAGACCAACAGAGTAAAACTTTAATAGTAGGAAAAATAAGTAAACAAATAAATAAATAAAATGTGGGTGTCAAACTCGTGGCCCACAATAATTACGAGGAATTAATGAGACTAGACAAGTTGAAAGAACTCAAGTTGGGACTGAAAAAACAACAGTTCATGTTTACTAAAGTATCACAAGAAAGTGAAACGGCAGTGCATGCAAACTGTCTTGTCGGAGTTAATAGCTAAACACTCAAAACCTTTTACTGAAGGTGATTTCATTAAGGAATGTCTAATTAAAGCTGCAGAAATTATTTGTCGTGAAAATATGAAGGCTTTTCAAACAATCTCTTTGTCTCGAAATACAGTTGCAGAAAGAATTACTGGCGTTCAGATCAAAGCAAAATCATCTAGTTTCAAAGCTTTTTACATTGCCTATGACAAAAGTACGGACATTGAGGACGTAGCTCAATTAGCCGTGTTTCTTCGTGACAGTGACATGGATTTCAACAATTTTGAGGAATTATTGAAGTTAGTACCAATGCATAACACTAGTACAGGAAAAGATATTTTTAATTGTGTTTTTGAACTTCTGCAAAAATATAATCTACTTCTGTCAAAATTAACTTCTGTAGCTACAGATGGAGCTCCTTCTATGACTGGAAAAAATAACGGTTTTGTGACATTACTGCAGAAAAAATAAAGTGAAATTTATGACGGATCCAAGAGTCATCATACGCATTGCATTATACATCAAGAAGTATTATGTATGAAAGTAATAAACATGGAAAATGTGTTGACATCTATCAAAAAAAATCATTAATTTCATAAAATCTCGAGGCTTAAATCAGCGACAGTTCTCTGCTTTCTTAAGTGAATTAGACAGTGAATATTCCGGTTTGGGGCGGCACGGTGGCGCAGTGGTAGCACTGCTGCCTCGCAGTTAGGAGACCTGGGTTTGCTTCCCTGGTCCTCCCTGCGTGGAGTTTGCATGTTCTCCCAGTGTCTGCGTGGGTTTCCTCCGGGCGCTCCAGTTTCCTCCCACAGTCCACAGACATGCAGGTCAGGTGGATCGACGATTCTAAATTGGCCTTAGTGTGTGCTTGGTGTGTGGGTGTGTTTGTGTGTGTCCTGCGGTGGGTTGGCACCCTGCCCTGGATTGGTTCCTGCCTTGTGCCCTGTGTTGGCTGGGATTGGATCCAGCAGACCCCCGTGACCCTGTGTTCGGATTCAGCGGGTTGGAAAATGGATGGATGGAGAGCAACTGCAAGATGATGACAGCATCACTGCATGCATATTGTGGTTTCTGAGAGTGCTGAAGAGACAGATCCCGTTTGGCTAACTTTGAGAAGACAATAAAACTGATCTTTTTTTTAGAAATCTGGGTTCACCTTCTTCTCTTTTGTGCAAGCCGGTGACCCACATATTATTTACATACAGTATTTTTCCATTGATTTCAAGTGAATTTTAACAACAAAAAACCAAGATCTAATTTTTTTCATGTACTCAGTCAGCTCATTTCATTAGACTCGCTTACAGTCCGTGAGCTGGCATACATAGGAAAAATATGTTTCATGATCTTGTCCTTGTTCTTTAGAATTGTGCCGATGGTTGAATGCCATCTTTTCACCTCACTCTACTCTCTCAATCATTTTCACTTTTGTTTCCATCATTATCTCCTAGCACTACCTCACCACTGCTATTACGCTAAATCCCTGACATCTTAAGTTTGAAATAAAGTATGTTAACTCAGGTAAACAGAGATACAGCCAAAAGCACAACCACTTGTAGGAGATGCATACACGTGACTGAGAATATAAGCAACAATTTCATGGGTTGTGTGCTCCGCCTAGCGGCAGACATACAAATTAAGTTATGGTACAATTTTTAATTTTTCATTTATTTAAATCAATTCTTAATTTATTGGACATGCACATTTACATCTTTGAGAGTTCGTAACTTGAAAGTTTGTATGTAGGGACTTATTGTATTGCCTTTCTGTGTGAATTATTTCTTGTATTCCTGGATTTTTTGAACTCTTGCTCATGTTTTTGACCATTCTTTTGATTTCATATTGGGACTTGCTTGTTACTGGATTGACTATTTCAGGTTGCTGCTTCTGTCTCTTTTGTACTCATCGAAGCTTTCTTAGATTCAGAGCATTTGCAAAAATGAATCTTTTTATTTATTAAGATTCTTCATTTGCTCTTTTGCTTCAAGCTGAAGGTTGACAGATCCTTCCTCTTGTGGGACAATTTGTTATAGTTTTTGGGACATTTAATTGTATTGGCCTGTTTCCCATTCTGAGGGCCTGCTCCCCATCTACCTTGAGAAACCTCTCTGGGGTTTTGTTAAGAAATACTCCTACATTCATTACACCGGGATGTTTGTGTTCTTCCCTCTATTAAATCCCTATACATGATAAACTTTTTGAAACTCCATAAACTCTATATGTCGAGCTGGGTTCACTATAATATGCATGCAGCATTTCATTAATATACATTCAACTTTTCTGAATGAACAACAATGCAAATTAAAAATTTAATGAAAGCAGTCATAGCCATTTTTACGATCACACCACAAACATCCTCCCAACCAGCCCCACCTTCATTGAAAGCAGGGCCAAACCTAAACAATTTGTCAAATTCATTACCATCAGCAATGGTTTTGCTACAAAGACCAATTCCCCTAACAACGCTGTTGCTCAATGAAATATTTGAAAGACCTTAAGGTGTGATTTCTTGTAGATGTCTTACAGCAGCTTCTCTGCATAAAACTTATCTATTTTCATGCTTGGGTAACAGAGTTGCACAGATACAAAGGAGATTCTAGAGACAAAAACTTTATTCAAACACTTTAAACAAACATAGGTCTATTTCTGGAGTGAACCGGGCTCCATGTGTACCCAGAGGGTATAGCTCCGTCTCTCAATCAAAAGAATAGAAAATCTTCCCCTTCAAAGGGGTGCACCACGGGAGCAGGAGCCCCAACAGGAACAGAGGGGTTGGGGGGAGAAGAGAGACAAGGCAGTGAGTCCAAAGGAAAGCTGTAGTACAGGCTTTTAAATGTTCGAAGATCACATGGCACGCAGCAGCAACAAGCCTACAGCTGATCAAGCAAAGATGAGGTAAAAAACTGTATTTGTTTCCAATTGAATCACCAATTAAGAGGGGTTTTCGAGGGATCGACCACGTCTCCTTGGGGGTACATTCAGCCTGTTCACACTTTGCACCGACCCAGTTTCTAGTACCGCTTGCTGCAATGCCTGCCCTAAGTAGAATTTACTGCTTGTGGAAAATTCTGCTCACTCCATTTTCCTAAGATGGGAGGCTGGCATCAAAAACATTGAACAGTCTTTTAAATTAATGTCACATTTGATGACCCATAATTCTGTCAGTAGTTTTAGGAAGAACTGTTGCTTATCCTAGTAGCTTTTAATACAAAGCAAAATCCAACCCTGGATGGGGTGACAGTCACATTTGACTAGCTGAACAAAATGGCTTTACTTGTACATTTTAACAACAGCTACAAGGGCAATGAATGCAGCAATAATTATAATGCAAAAAGAAACGTTAACAAAAGTACAGATATTTCAAGTGATGAAATTTGTAATTAATAGTGAATCAAAAATGTATGAGTGGGTATTGTGACATAGTAGCTAAGGACCTGGAATAGAATTAATGAGGTTGTAGGTTCAGTACTCATTTTTGTTTCATGGCAGATGAAATTTTTATTTCATGGCATTTTACAGAATTCTGTAAATATTATAAAACTACTGTGTAGTTTGGGATGATTTTTACCATGAAAGGTCCAATGTAAACTAATTATTGTTTGTTTGTAGTTTCAGGGCTGTTTTCCCCTGAGCCTGCAGTAATTAGAATTCTGATAAGCTTAGTAGCTTCCCAATCTTCAAGCGAGCCAAGCTGCTTTAGTAGAAGTGAATCCCAAAGCAAACAGGAATAAACCCAAAATCTTTGAAAGTTAATGCACAAAATGATATTGTAAATTGTTTAATAAGAAGGAAGACCCTTTTTTACTGTAGAAAGACAAACAAAAGCAACAACACCTCCATTGGCTGTTAAGAGGAGAGACTCTTGAAATGAATTGGATAAAAAATACAAATGAATTGGATAATCAAGTTAGAATAAAGGATTAGTAGAAATAAAGAGAAAATGAATAGGCAGCCCCATATCAAAATGATTAAAATTGTACATTTACAGTTATCTGCTTAGCAGATGCCTTAACCCAAAAGCAAGTTACAAAAGCGATCAACATAATCAAGAAAAAATCAGTTTGGGGGGCTGTTTGGGAACAAATGTTACAAAACTGATCACAAGTGAAGAGCCCAGAACAAATTACAAGGACGTCCCTAGGTTACAAAAGCCTAACATTAGTTAGACAGAAATACACCAAACAAGAGTGTTCCAAAGCTTCTTAAACACATTGAGGTACTCAGAAGCTCATTCCATCAGGTGGAAGTCACAAATGGATTGCAGATTTGATGCCACCCAGAGGTGGTATCACTTTATGCTATTCATCAGCAGACCTGAGTGGTGAAGAAGGAGCATAAGACCTCCAAGTGTCCCCATGCATATATTGTCGGAGAAAACGGGACAAACACCGTGAAGTACTGGAGAGTCCATGAGATCCCCATTTCTTAGCCACAAAGCTAATAAAATACTAGAAAATAAAGAACAAAATAAATAAATAAATAACTGTTTAGCCATTTGTGGCTGCATTTCAGTGTTGCGCTAACTGCTTCTATAGGTTGACCAGGCTCCAATCTCCAGCTGTTGTGGGATTTATATAGATATGGCACAAGAAAAAAGTGGGACTTCTCGAGACCTCTGGCAGTGTCATTAATTCTCCTCATAGGATTTCTCGTCCACTCTTCAGCTGGAATATGAAGAACAGTTAGCACAAGCACTGTCTCACAACCCGTTGTTGCTATATCATCATGTTAAAATTCCCCAACACACTCCCTCAACACATGTGTATGACAATAAGCGCCAACCCATTTACTGCTCTGTAGGCAAGCAGCAATGATTTGAAATTTATATGTGCTGCTTATGTACTGATCTGAAATCAGGAGTGACATGTGCAAATCCATGTCTGGCTGAACACCAGATAGATAGATAGATAGATAGATAGATAGATAGATAGATAGATAGATAGATAGATAGATAGATAGATAGATAGATAGATAGATAGATAGATAGATAGATAGATAGATAGATAGATAGATAGATAGATAGATAGATAGATAGATAGATAGATAGATAGATAGATGGATACTTTATTAATCCCCAAGGGGAAATTCACATACTCCAGCAGCAGCATACTGATAAAAAACAATATTAAATTAAACAGTGATAAAAATGCAGGTATAACAGACAGAAACTTTGTATAATGTTAACGTTTACCCCCCCCCGGGTGGAATTGAAGAGTCGCATAATGAGGGAGAGGAACAATCTCCTCAGTCTGTCAGTGGAGCAGGACAGTGACAGCAGTCTGTCGCTGAAGCTGCTCCTCTGTCTGGAGATGACACTGTTCAGTGGGTGCAGTGGATTCTCCATGATTGACAGCGGCTGTCGTTCTGCCACGGATGTCAACCTGTCGAGCTCCATGCCTACAAAAGAGCCTGCCTTCCTCACCAGTTTGTGTCCCTCTTCTTTATGCTGCCTCCCCAGCACACCACTGCGTAGAAGAGGGCGCTCGCCACAACCGTCTGATAGAACATCTGCAGCATCTTATTGCAGATGTTGAAGTATAGTCGGCTCTGTCCTTTCTTGCACAGGGCATCAGTATTGGCAGTCCAGTCCAATTTATCATCCAGCTGCACTCCCAGGTATTTATAAGTCTGTACCCTCTGCACACTGTCACCTCTGATAATCACGGGGTCAATGAGGGGACTAGGCCTCCTAAAATCCAACACCAGTTCCTTGGTTTTGTTGGTGATCATTTGTAGGTGGTTTGAGTCGCAGCATTTAACAAAGTCCTTGATTAGGTTCCAATATTCCTCCTCCTGCCCACTCCTGATGCAGCCCACGATAGCAGTGTCGTCAGCGAACTTTTGCAAGTGGCAGGACTCCGAGTTGTATTGGAAATCCACGCTTTGGGATTCAAATGCAATGTCTGGGTGATACATTCTGGTACTCCTGCCAGCAGATAGTTACAGTAGCCCAGGCAAGAGAAAACCAAAGCCTGGCCAGGAGTTGTGCTGTACACTCTGTCAGATTCAGTCTGATCTTGCAGATGTTTATAAAGTGAATCTGCACAACATTGTACTCATTTTCTGTATCCACTTTTCATTACACAGGGTTGTGGAAATGGAGGCTAAATTGATACAAGGTAAGAACCAAACCTGAATAGAATGTAAGCAAAATAAATTCATTTCAAAATATTGTAAATAATTAACAGATGTTTATTCACATTTTTACATTAGCCTTTTCTGGAATTCAGAATTTACTCCCATTGGCGGAAATCTATGTATCATTATTATTATTACACCCATCCATTTTCCTAACCCACTTATCCAGGCAAAAGATCGGAATAACAGGGCATCAGACAATCATAGGGTGAACACACTCACACATGCAGTAGGGCCAATTTAGCAACGCCAGTTCACCTAACCAGCATGTCTTTGGACTGTATGAACAAAGCAAAGCACCCAGAGGAAACCCACTCAGACACAGGGAGAACGTGCAGACTCTACATAGGGAGCACCCAGGACATGAACTCTAGTCTCCTTACTACAAGGCAGCAGCATTACTACTGAGCAACTCTTATTATTACATATTAAGATAAAAAGATTAAACTTAAAAAAAAAATAAATTCACTAATGTAGTTATTCGTTTAAAAAAATCTGACACCAGTTATGTAATCTTAAAGTGACAGCAAGTCAGAACAGACAATTCAAATATTTGAGAGCCTCTAAGTGAAAGCACAATAATTGCAAAGCTTGTAGTTAATTAAGTTGCACGTCACAGTAGCTATGCAAATGCAATTCATTTGTTCCCATCATTTTAATTGATTACACAGTACACATTCTTAAAAACGAAATTAACCACAGGATTTACTTTCACAGCTTCTAATTACAGAGTAATTCATTTAGTATTAGCTCATGATCACCAGACTAATTTCATCAATAGAATACCAAGCTATACCTCTGTGCTAAGTAATATTGTATTATTCACTTTGTTATTAGATCTTATATTCAGTATACAGTATGTGTTTGCAGTATTTTTTCTTATAATGGTTAAGCTGTGCATTTTACCTTATATTTTCTGAAAGATGCAAACAACCTAGCTTGGCCACAATCAGAAAATTTGTATTTTTATTCTTGAATAAGTTATACTATATAAAGATTAGGGGAACAAATGTGAGAAGGGTTGACATTTATATGAATGGATTTTTTCATACAACATGAAGCAATAGTGCGGATATCAGGTAAAAGGCAAAATAATTCAAAATGTTTAGAAAGAGCACATGAAGACTAAATTGTTAATAGTCACTGAAGAGTAAAATATCTCTCATAAAAGACCTGTGGTGTTGCACTTGTTATATTGCAAAACCATACAGCAGTTTTCAAAATACTTGAAATCTTGGCACTGCCAGCTGGTTCTTCTCAGTAGTATAACGCTGAGAGAGGAAGAACATAAATCTTGAATCAAGCCATCCAGCCCAGCGTTTGGACCTTGTCTTGGAGTCAAGCTACCTGGATCCATATAAACAGCCAAAACCTCAGCAACAAACAAGAAAAATGCTTTTCAGTATCTGCCTTTCTGTACCTTAAGTACTGTCTGCTGAATCAGCATTATACGCCAGCCTCAGAGCTGTTTTTCTCTAATGTTCCAGTGTTATGGCCTATTATGAAGTGCTTGAGTGTGGGAAGGATTGGGCATTTAGCTGCAGCTGCACGGTAAAAGAACCAATTTGTCAGAGAGAATAGGCACTCTGAAAAATACACTTGCAAGGAGCCATTCCAGGTATAATAACTTTGTGCATTCTAAAAATAAAAGATAACATTTTTAGCTTTTCATTTGGAAACTCAAGATGTGTTGGTCAGACATTTCATAATCAAAATAAGCAGCACTTCAGTGAGATGGCTATAAAATACAACTGATTCCAAAGGATTTTGTTTTGTTTCTTGGCAGTTCTTAAGAACAATTCTGTGATATGATGCTTTGTGTTCCAGTAGTTTTACCACTACTACATCTGTTCATTCCTGACATAATGTAGTTTTTGAATAAATGGTAGAGGAAATGGAGGCAGCATACTTTATAACAAGTTACAGTATGAACTGCAAATTTCAGATGAGGAAGCATAGCTGCGAATGACAAAACAAAACTCTTTGTACCTGCGCTTATTAGAAATGCATCAATTTTTTAAAAATATTTTGCTTGATTTGATAGACTGAGAGGTGGAATATAAATGAGTGGCAAAAATAACTTCAATCAGGTGGAGTTCATAACTGTCATTTAACACGCCTTTAAACACTTTAAATGCAAGCTAACAGTCACACAGTTTTTGAACCAGTTATCCCACCAGTCAGTTTATGTGAAGAAATGTAGATTCTTCGTGAGAAAAAAATAGTACGGGGGTCTGCTGGAGCCAATCCCAGCCAACACTGGGTGCAAGGCAGGAAACAAACCCCGGACAGGGCACCAGCCCACCACAGGGCGCGTGCACACACACACACCAAGCATACACTAGGGACAATTTAGAATCGCCAATGCACCTAACCTGCATGTCTTTGGATTGTGGGAGGAAACCGGAGCACCCGGAGGAAACACACACAGACACGGGGAGAACATGCATACTCCACATGTAGCAAAGTGTAAAATGTTATTTATAATTTTTTTTTGTTTTTTGTTATGAACTTCCCCAAAAGAGTTGATCCCTGTAAATAGTTAATAGTATACCAACAATATAATATGTTGTAGTATGAGCATTAATTAGCGTCACACCTCACAACCTGCATGCACCACATTTTTGGCTCTAACACCAGAAGTGCGGTGGACGCTGTAGGGGTAGGTTGTGGTTTCAGTTTCTTTCCCGATTTTTAATTTCATTTACTTTGTGTTAATAATTTATAATCGATTTAATTTATTATTTAATAGGCAGAGGGGAGAAGATGTTTGTGTGACGCTCTATTTCTTTCCTTTTGTTTTGACAAGGTATGCTATATACAGTGGTGTGAAAAACTATTTGCCCCCTTCCTGATTTCTTATTCTTTTGCATGTTTGTCACACAAAATGTTTCTGATCATCAAACACATTTAACCATTAGTCAAATATAACACAAGTAAACACAAAATGCAGTTTTTAAATGATGGTGTTTATTATTTAGGGAGAAAAAAAATCCAAAAAAAAAAATCCTGTGTGAAAAAGTAATTGCCCCCTTGTTAAAAAATAACCTAACTGTGGTGTATCACACCTGAGTTCAATTTCCGTAGCCACCCCCAGGCCTGATTACTGCCACACCTGTTTCAATCAAGAAATCACTTAAATAGGAGCTGCCTGACACAGAGAAGTAGACCAAAAGCACCTCAAAAGCTAGACATCATGCCAAGATCCAAAGAAATTCAGGAACAAATGAGAACAGAAGTAATTGAGATCTATCAGTCTGGTAAAGGTTATAAAGCCATTTCTAAAGCTTTGGGACTCCAGCGAACCACAGTGAGAGCCATTATCCACAAATGGCAAAAACATGGAACAGTGGTGAACCTTCCCAGGAGTGGCCGGCCGACCAAAATTACCCCAAGAGCGCAGAGACGACTCATCCGAGAGGTCACAAAAGACCCCAAGACAACGTCTAAAGAACTACAGGCCTCACTTGCCTCAATTAAGGTCAGTGTTCACGACTCCACCATAAGAAAGAGACTGGGCAAAAACGGCCTGCATGGCAGATTTCCAAGACGCAAACCACTGTTAAGCAAAAAGAACATTAGGGCTCGTCTCAATTTTGCTAAGAAACATCTCAATGATTGCCAAGACTTTTGGGAAAATACCTTGTGGACTGATGAGTCAAAAGTTGAACTCTTTGGAAGGCAAATGTCCCGTTACATCTGGCGTAAAAGGAACACAGCATTTCAGAAAAAGAACATCATACCAACAGTAAAATATGGTGGTGGTAGTGTGATGGTCTGGGGTTGTTTTGCTGCTTCAGGACCTGGAAGGCTTGCTGTGATAGATGGAACCATGAATTCTACTGTCTACCAAAAAATCCTGAAGGAGAATGTCCGGCCATCTGTTCGTCAACTCAAGCTGAAGCGATCTTGGGTGCTGCAACAGGACAATGACCCAAAACACACCAGCAAATCCACCTCTGAATGGCTGAAGAAAAACAAAATGAAGACTTTGGAGTGGCCTAGTCAAAGTCCTGACCTGAATCCAATTGAGATGCTATGGCATGACCTTAAAAAGGCGGTTCATGCTAGAAAACCCTCAAATAAAGCTGAATTACAACAATTTTGCAAAGATGAGTGGGCCAAAATTCCTCCAGAGCGCTGTAAAAGACTCATTGCAAGTTATCTCAAACGCTTGATTGCAGTTATTGCTGCTAAGGGTGGCCCAACCAGTTATTAGGTTCAGGGGGCAATTACTTTTTCACACAGGGCCATGTAGGTTTGGATTTTTTTTTCTCCCTAAATAATAAAAACCACCATTTACAAACTGCATTTTGTGTTTACTTGTGTTATATTTGACTAATGGTTAAATGTGTTTGATGATCAGAAACATTTTGTGTGACAAACATGCAAAAGAATAAAAAATCAGGAAGGGGGCAAATAGTTTTTCACACCACTGTATATATTTTCTTTTATTTTCATTTGTTAAGAATATATAATTATAAAATTAGGATTTTTTTGTATAAAGCTATGTGTATTGTAAATAGTTCTCTTCGGAAAATTGGAGCAATTTTTTTGTAAATAGTTTTATATGTAATGTGTTTGTATAAATAAAAACGCGAGAAGCGCGGTGGACACTGTAGGGGCAGAGGGGAGACGATGTTTATGTGACGCTCTGTCTATTTCTTTCCTTTTGTTTTGAAAAGATTTTTTGGAAGAGGAAAATAAAAGCTTGTGTTTTAACCCAACGTGCCTACGTGACAATCATTTACACAACGCAGGGAAAGGCGAATTGCAATCAGTTACACACGCAGGGAGGACCTGGGAAGCGAACCCAGGTCTCCTAACTGCAAGGCAGCAGCACTATCCACTGTGCCACTCTAAATTAAACAAATAAAAATTTAAAAGAATAAAGAAAACAAATTGGTATCAGAATCAGCCAATTCTAGTGACATGAAATAGATGATCGTTATTGATCCTAAAAAAACTGATCGGAGCATCCCTAGTTTTGTTTTGCAACTGTGCAATTTACTGGACCTTTTTCATTTTGACAAATGCTCTCTGACTGTTTAGTGTAATAAAACTGGGCAATGTCTGACAATCCTTTTGCATAACCCTAGAACACGTCTGTCATTTAATTTAAAAAACTGTTCATCACTGTATTGAGTGAAGAACCTGCCTTGGCAGCAGCAGATGCAAGGGTGGAACCACATGCTGAACTAGGGCCAGTGCATTGTAGTAACTAGAAAAAGAAATTAAAATGAACAAGACCAGTACATTTAGCCAATTTTGAAACCTCACATTTGCCAGGCTGTGGTAATCACTGCTGCATAAGTGGAAAATGTTTTGCACTTGTTAGTTCCATTATTTAAGCAGCCAGCTAGCACTTTGTTACTTGAAACACTAGCTCCTTTTCTTGATGCCACTGCTTCTTTGGTTTACTGATTTCAGCCCATTTAGGCATCTCCCCACAGCCTACCCTCCAGAAATAATTATTTATTATATAACGGGAATACAAATTGTACATGATGGGCAAGAAGATCAGGGGCTTCCTACAAATGTGTGCGTGTATCTGGGACTGAAAGATCAGGGGCAGGGTGACTGACTGACACCACTGTCCATTTTTAAACCCGTCTTATGTTTCTATCAGCCAGTTGAGGCTGCACCTTTCCCTTGTTATTAATTAGTTCAAACACCATTTAACTGTAGGTTGAAAATGTTGGTTCTTTACAATATTCTGCAAATAATATTGTTCAGTTAAGTCAGTCATATATATGCTTATAAAACTGCTTTCCCTTCCATTAATTTCCAATCATAGTTAGTTTACGTAAAGCACCCAGAAGGTTGATGCTGTGTGAGTTGTTTGAATGCGTGCAAACCCTTCCCAGTGTTTGACGCTCTTGCATTTGTTCCCAATTTAGGAAACTACTCGTAACTTAACCGGGATATAGGAAAGTGCATGAGCTGTCCTAACTCACTAGAAAATCACAAGAGAACACCAGAAAATGCCATTCGTGTAGTGATTGGCACACACATCATAGGAAAGGCTGAATGTTTTTGAAAACACTGGACAACAATGAGATTGTAAAATGATATTTATCTGACAGTGATGGAATAACATTAGTAACACTAGCAATGTGCGCCCAACTATGTTGCGTGTGTTAAAGTTGTCTGTGAAGGGCTCCCTGTTTAAACGCGGCTGCCAGTCGTGAACTGGGCCCTTCGTCGCACAGCATTATGATTTTTTATATGGGAAACAAAAATTACAAAAAAAAATCCTTGGACATTAATTCGATAGGAACGGCCTACTCGGAATCACTGTCCGAATAGTAATTATGTTGTGGTGAAGGAGCATTTCTGCTTCTCTCCGTTCACAGTCCGTCTCGTTTTCACGACACTGTTGTTTCCTCTCACGATCTCTTCTCAACCTTTCTCCAATCTCGCAGGTTGCTTTGTGGCAATCCAAAGAGTAAGGCAATATACATGGAGCAATGGTTATAAAAGGGGGACACATAGGTATCCAGGCTCTTTAAAGCATAAATAGGGATCACTTCACTGATATGTGAGCAAGCCACGGTACAACTGTGAGACGCGCAGCACTCGCCGGCTACAACGTAACAATAATAATTTCCGGAACATGCTGTTACGTTGTCATTCATTTTACCCACTGTCTTTCTTTCATTCATATGTTACGTAGGCACGTACCTTTTATCTTCGTCAATCTCATTCTCTAACCAGGCCTCAGGAGCTAACCAGCATAAACACTGTCCACCACCCCTTTCGTTATTCCGGCACATTGTTGACATCCTTGAGTAACAACAACGTACTAAACTGGAAGGTGGTCTACGCATGCGTGGAATTCGTGGACAAACAAAGATCAAGATCCAAATGAAGATTATATATAAAGATTAGTTAATTTAAAGCACAACAATTTGTTTAGTTTGAATGTCTGTGTTTTGAGGTGTGACTGGAGTACTACAGTCTTCAGTAGTATAAGCCTGGAGGAGATTCTTAATGCAATGCCTATGTTTTAGTTGTCTCTCTACTGCCATCTAGTGCTTCTTCCTCTAATTCATTCGCGGACAAACAAAGATCAAGATCCAAATGAAGATTATATATAGAGAGATATCTTGTATATTACATGATTGATCCGTATATGCTGGGAAGCCATGCAATGTTAGCTGAAATGAAAGTGTTGGTAATATTACACTTGCAACAGGGAAAATGCGGCTTTGCAATACCAAAGATTTGGATATGTCACAACCAACCATTTCTCAAATTTTACACCAAACTTTGAATGCACTTACAATACATGCAGTAACACAAAGATATACAGTATACAGTTTCCCACAACTCTACGTGAGGTAACATTAGAGCAATGCTGCATTCATGCAAATCAACTTGTACGTAAAAATCATTGCCCTAAGTGTGAATGTGCATGCATACTGTATGTGAATCACAATATCAACACACAGGTGGTTATGAATACAAACTGCATTGTAGTAGCCAACATATTACCATGAAGATGAGCAGGCCTGGATAGGGGAACTAATAGTAAAATGTCACACAGGAACACTGAGCTTTGCATTCCACAAACTCCTACAGCATTTACGTTACTGTTTACAAGGTTCAAGAAGATAGACGGAGATTCCTAGGCAATCTAGAGATTCCTTGGATGAACACAGCCTCTCGGAAAATAAGGAAGGATCATGGAGAGAGGCATGGCACTCAGTTCTGGAAGGTGATTGGGAATAATGGAGGAGTGAACACCACTTCAGAAACAGTGATGTGGCTAGTTTCAGTATAACAGTTACTTTACGAGGCATTTCATGTGGCCATAAGAGCAGGAAGGTAATTCTTTTGACCGTATAGCTGGGGATCATTCATTATTAAATAAATACATCTGGTATCAGGCTCTCATTCTGTGCATGTATATCAGTCTTTTGATTCTGGTGCTCATTGCAGTATTATTCTTGATGTTGTTGAGAAGTGGAAAAAATTATGTGCAACTAAAGTCAATATCCTACCATATTATATTTTCCTTCTTTTTCTTCTACTTCTGTTACTTTGATTATTATTATTATTATCTTTGTAGTGAAGCCTTATCATCAGTGTCAGAAAACTAGAAAATGCCATCATGAGCAGCAATTTGCAGCATAAGGTGCTGTAAAATTGTGACATCATACACTCTCAAACATGGCCTAATACACTTTGCTGGGTGTAGGAGTAGCATGCTTCATAAATACCTTTCATGCTATACTCAGAAGTAGACAAATTCTTATCCTAGTCAGACTTTTAGTGCAGTTCCTAGAAGTAATTCTGTGATGCTTGATACAGTGGCATACAAAAGTATTTGAGTTTTTCTTCTTCAGTTAAATATCTACAGAAAATTGTTTATTTTGACTTTGGAAATGTATTGTTACATCACAAGAGTTCACATTAAAAATACTGGATGGATATATACAGTATGTGGACAAATCTTTTGTCATGCGGAAAAGTGTGATGACTTTCAAAGGGATTGAATACTTTTGCATGCCACTGTAAATATGGGCAGTAGACTCGGTTCTCATGGAAAATCATTGAAGTCCTTGAAAATCAGATTATGACTCCCAGTAGATATCTTGCCCCCAGTATATGTTGTGTTCAAAGCAGAGGCATTTATTAAATGTATTTTAGTTACTCGGAATCCTCTGAGATTATGCTCAATAATGTAATGCCTGCTGCTGCATTTAGTGACTTAAAAAAGACCCTGATTTCTGCTCCGATATTAAAATCACCTGACTTCTCTAGTCCTTTTATTTTACAGACCAATGCCTCGGATACCAGCCTGGGTGCTGTGTTAATCTAAGTCGTCAAAGGAGCCGAACACCCCATTATGTATCTCAGCCAGAAACTGTTGGACTGGGAGAGGAGATACACCGCGATTGAATGGGAGGTGGTCGCCATTAAATGGGTGGTAACCACGCTGTGTTATTATTTGCTGAGCTGCGAATTCACCTTGGTCACAGATCATGCCCCCCTACAGTGGCTCTCTGCTGTTCGTGACTCATATCCAAGAATAACAAGGTGGTTCCTGAGCCTGCAACAATATAACTTTAAGGTAATACACCGTAAAGGCACCTTACATGCCAATGCAGATGCCCTCTCCTGTATCCACGACCTCACGGTGAGATCTGCTCGCCCATCCGGGCTCGAGCTAAGGGGGGGCCGTGTCACACATGGGCGTCGGAGGACTCCTCTAAGGTCCAGGGAAAGGTACACAATAGCCTGCCGAGATGTGAGGGGGGGGGGGGGGGCTACCGCTGACCTTGTCCTGTTCTTCATCTTCCCCCACAGCCCTGAGAAGCCGCCCGGCAAGGGCACTTAACCCCACCCCTTCCGGAAATACCGCTATAAAGGAAGCGCTGGCAAAGAGAAAGATGGCTTTTGCCGGGATACCAGAACGAGCCGCACGCTGGAGCCAGTGACTTTTTGAAAGGACTGATTATTGTGAAAGAAGTCCCTCTACGGGACAGCGCTGAAGCACTATTTTCATTACTTTTGTTTATTTTGTCTGTTCGTCTCACGACGATTAAACGAGTCGACCCGGTTGGTGTCCCAACATTCCAACTGTTTCCAGTCTGTCCTTCCACCGCCCGACCACACCTGATAAACTTGCACTCACTATTTTGTAAATGAAACTACAGCCCTTATATCTTGCATCTACTTGTTTTTGTTTTACAGGCAATTAATTGGTTTTAATATCCCAAATAACCAACAACAATTTCTTTAAAGATTTTCCTACAGATTTGTAGCTTTTTGACATAGAAAATAAAGAATGAACCAACAAATTCAGATAGGAAAATATATCCAGATTGAATCATTGGCTGTCCAGGACAACATTTTTTGTTACTGCTTCTGCTGCTTTTTGTTGTCTATGAGGCCCTGGTTCACAGTTTGCTTGTATGTCCAGTAGGATACATTCATCTTTTCCTGGAAGAGAACAAAGCTTGTTGGCAGACTTTGTAAGACTCAAAGCCTACAGCACAGTGCCTTTTTGGCTTGGGAAAGAAGGATTTATGTCTTTGAACAATTCCTTGCAAGAACATTAAAAAGACTAGCCAAGAGATAACCAATATGTCTTTTTAGCAGTTCACAGCTGCTGTCAAAGTAATTTTACAAGATAATTAAACACTACATTACAAAGCAACAGGAACAGAATCATACGTATAGATAGATAGATAGATAGATACGTATTAATGGCACATTCACTGAAGAATCATTGAAAACCTAAAGCACATTAGTGGAAAAATAAATTAAAATTTAGTCAAAAGCAAAGAATATACATTATGTTAAAGTTTTTTTTAATAGTGAGGTGACAATAATGTGCTGCACAACCACAGTTATCAGCTTCAGTGGCCAGGCCAAGTCTACAGAGATGAAGATTAGAACGATGCAGCCTCACATTTGGTAGAGCAAACAAAATGGACAGAACACAATTGGCAAGTTTTGACAGGTAAAGAACATGCTAGAAAAGACAGAGTAACGATGAAAGTTTGTAATTTAAGCAGCTTCCCGGCATTTAGTAAGTGCTCCATCAATTAATCTTTTGTGCTTATTTCATGTTCCTCTTGTTTTTGAACTCTTGCTTTTCTTCTTATGACTTTAACTTTTGACTAGTCCATTATAGTAAACATTCTGCACTGTTCATGCCTTTTGCCACATATCTGACTACATTCTTACAAGTTTTGTCATTGTTTGCACTCAATTTACTTATCAAACACATTACATGGCACTACCATGATTTCAGCCTAATCCTTAAGGTGGCACAGTACTACTCAGCTCTAGCTGACACACAGCTCCATGCAATTGAGTTCAAATATCACCTTGCTCACTCTCTGTGTGGAGTATGTATGTCATCTTCATGTCTAAATGGGCGTCCTCCTGTGTCTCTCTTAATTGGTGACTTGTAGTGATGAACCAGTTAAATTCTCACTATTGACACACAGAGAATGGGTTTTAGAATCTGTCAGGAAACTTTTTCCTGCGCTAATTCATGCATCTGGCTATCATTTAGGGCCCATACATATTTTTCTAGCATTTAGACTTGAATGCTCCTAAACTGTTTGAAAAGTTACTTCCCACTGTTCTTAGTGACACTAACGCTCCTACTCAGTGGAACTTTACATCTCGAATAGTAAACACTGTGGCAAACAACGATGATGGGCTCCCGCAGACTTTTGAAAAGATCATCGAGGATGAGACCATTGTAGATGAGGACACAATGCTGTCAAAGGCTTCTTAGGGACACACAAAGGACACACAAATCTTCTCAGAAATCGATGTGGGCACTGATATTGTACAGCAGAGCACTATGGATGTTCTTTACTGCAAACAAAGAAATGAGTCTCCTTGCTTTTACAAAGGAGAAGAGGTCAGAGGAGGCTTTCAAGCAGTTTATGCAAAAGCATCACATCTTACATTAGACCTTCAAAATGAGCCTAGGTGAAGGCGTCTGTGTCTGTCACAATTGCAGGATCCTCAGAACCATTACAGAAATCTGTACATGGCCATCCTAGACAATCTTATGGATCAGCATGTGCTTCCTATAACTAATCAATCCAGGGAAATTTGATTAAATCAGACAGGTGTTTGCTGAGGAGGCGTTCCAAGTGTCCTGAAATGTTATGGCCATTTCTTTGATTCAGGGAGACTGAGATTTGAACTCCAAGTCCAATATTCAAATAATGACTTGCAGGGCAACAGGGGTAAGCTTTGTAATTTCTTGGTGTTTATTAAAGACTTGGAGTTTGATACTGCAATGCCTCAGCTATTGTCTTTAGTGACAACAATTGAAGCTACATCAGCAAGTGCAGAGAGGAATGTCTCCTGCTTAAAAGAAGTCAAGTCATACAGCCGCAACACAATGGACCGAAATCATTTAAGCAACCTTGCTCTGATGGCCATTGAGAAGAAACTGGTCAAGCCTCTGGAAAAGTCTCCCAGTTGGTATGACAGGGTCACAGACCGTTTTCTACAAAAAGAAAGGAGGGTAGAATTTACATATAAATAATGTGATTCAATAAATAGGCCTAAAATGTGCTTTCCCAGTTAGAAAGACCACCAGCCGTCACTGGAGTGCAGGGAGACCTATTGAAAAGACTGGATACATTTAATTATCTAGGATCAGTGATAAACTAGATGTACAGATAACCCATAACATGCATTGGGATGGAACAATTGAAAGAAGGTATCAGGAGTATTGTGTGATTGGAGAATTGAGGTGAAGGTAAGGTTTTTAAGAGAATGGTAAGACCACCAATGATGTATGGAGCTGAGACATGAGCAGTAAAGGGGAGAACAAGAGAAGAAATTGGATGTGACAGAAGTGAGAATGATATATGTGTCTATCTAAATACAAAAAAGGACAATATAAGAAATGAGAACATCAGAGGTACAACAAAAATGGGAGAGAGACATCTAAGAAAGTACAGGAAAGTAGGTTGAAGTGGTATGGATGTGTGAGGGGGAGAGACAATGAATATATGGACAAAACAGTGATGGGAATGGTAGTACAGGGGAGGAGAAAGAGAGGGAATCTAAAGCAGAGGTGGAGGGATAAACTAAAAGAAGATCTAAAGGAAAAGAGCTTGACTGGTGAGGAGATGTCAAGCTTTTTGGAGAATGATTGATTAAGCACATCAACCCCACATAGAAGCTGGAAAAGATTAAGATGAAGAAGAAGAGGAATAAAGCTTAGTACAGATGTTTTAATATATAGGCAGAGTGGTAACACAGAGCTGGCATTTCTTCCTTACAGCATTAACTGTATATGGTTTTCATATTCCATCTATGCAATTCTGGATTGGTTGGTATTGTGTGTTTAAGCACCTAGGTGAATACTATTAACTGCTTCACTAGATCACGCTGTTTAGATAGATAGATAGATAGATAGATAGATAGATAGATAGATAGATAGATAGATAGATAGATAGATAGATAGATAGATAGATAGATAGATAGATAGATAGATAGATAGATAGATAGATAGATAGATAGATAGATAGAACTTTATTTATCCCAAGGGGGATATTTGGATTTTTACAGAAGCTCTTTAAATAAATAAATATACACACACACTTTGGTCTGAACACACACTAGAATGACTACAAAGCAAAAAAATTCAAAAGAAGGAAAACTTCTGACTTGGCTGTTACAGTTACAGTGAGGCATTATGCAGGTGCATTGTTGTGGTAAAAATGAGCTCCAGTAGTGTTTCTTGACACATTTCTGCTGAATAATTTGTTGGCTGAAAGTCCTCAGTGTTAGTGTGTCAGAGATGGGATATGCAGCATTGTTCATAACGGCACTCAGTTTTGTTTTAATTCTCTCTGTCGCTCCTTCAGGGTGTCCTCCAGAGTGTATCCTATAACTGAGCCCGCCTTTATAGTTAGCTTGTTAATTTGGCAAGCCTCTCTTAAAGTGACATTATCAGCCCAGCACACCACAGTTTAGAAAATCGCACTGGCCATCATAGAATTATAGAAGATGTAAAGGATGTCACTTTCTACATTAAAGGAACTCAGTCTCCTAAGGAGAAAGAGCCTGCTCTTCCCTTTCTTATATAGTTCCTCTGTGCTCCAAGATCAGTCCAACCTCTCATTAATGTGAACCTCCAAGTACTTGTAGGAGTGAACCACTTCTACATCCACTCCTTGAATAGTAACCAGACATAGATGCTTTTTGGTGCGGTGAAAGACAATAACCTGTTCCTTGATTTTGCTGATGTTAAGGTATAATACTCCTATACTCTGTGTCATCCCCTTTATCAATATATAATAAGTGCAGAATCACCTGAGAATTTCTGGAAGTGACATGACCTGGCATTATATTTATAGTCTGAGGTGTGCAGACTAAAGAGAATCGGAGGGAAGACTTTTTTTGTGGTGCTCCAGTATTTCTCACATCCATATCAGAGACACAGTCCTTGAGTCTCACAAACTGCAGTCTACCATACAGATAGTACTTTGTCAAAGTGAGAATAAGCTTTGTGAAGTTGATTGTTAGCAAATAATTGAATTAAAACTAAACAGATACTTTAATAATAGGTTTCTGTTGATAGATTTCATGCAGCACTCTCTTTTGGATAGGAATAGTGCACCATCCACCACATTTGCTTCCTGTGTTACACCCAGGGCTGCAGTGATAGTCACTGGCTTCCTGTGACCCTAATCTGAGCAGATTAGATTTACCCCCCAGCATACGTAGGATTAAATGTATATGAAAACAATGAATGTTAAATTCTTTTGAGATGATTAACTCATGCTTATCGACATCCATGTGTAATCTTGGAATTTTTTCAGATGCTGCCTGCTTCACGGATTGATAGTTAAAGATAAGATAGATAAATACTTTATTCATCCCCTCAGGGAAATTCAGGTGTCCAGTAGATCAAGCACATCAGTATAAATTGTTACAAATTATTTAAAAAGGCAAGGAGAACAAAACATAAATAGGTAAATACTAAAAAGTACAAATAACACTGCACAACAAAGTTTTTGCTTCTTGAACACTGTTGGGTGTTTCTTATAGATTTTTGGGTGCTGATCACGAATATCACATCACAATTTACCCACCGTTTCAGACAAATCTTCAGGTTTGTCATGATTTTTTCTTATATTTGTATCCAAACATTTTCGCTCCCGTAAGTGACTTAACAACAACGGTTTGTGCAACCTGGGCATGTCCAGGCATGGAATCAGGCCAGGTTGGAAGCTGTTCTGTGGAAGTTAACATCCTGGCCATGCCTGGGCAGGTCTGAATGAGTTTGACGCTGTCTCAGCATGCTATAAAGGTGGCTTGCATACACCGATCCTGCTCATTTGGTTAATATAGATAGTCAGTGTGTATGTATAGTATCAGTATAGTAAAGTATAGTATCTGTAGCAATATAACAGTAAGTAAGCTTGATGCTATAGACGTTTTGGTGTCAGACGATATGTCTTGTCAATGTCGTAACAATGTCGTAACAGCCGCGATACCTTCTGCTATATCTGTGGCGATTACAGTATACAGTTGCGCCTCAGAGACGTTGGATGACTGCTCTTGTGAAGAAAGCTTATCATCTGTGTTTCAGCTGCAAAATTGGTGATCAAGACAAGGAATGGGCACCTCACATTTGCTGTGTGACATGTGCTGTCAGTCTGAGAGCCTGGCTCAGAGGCACTCAAAAGACGATGCCATTTGCTGTTCCGATGATATGGCGAGAACAGAAAGACCATGTGACGGACTGTTACTTCTGTTTGACTAATGTGTCTGGTTTCTCTGCCAAAAACAAGAAGTCAATTGAATATCCTAATCTGCCTTCAGCAATGAGATTTTGAACCGTGCTCATCAGGCAATCCTCATCTGATAACACAGTCCGAATTGAATGATTTGCTCAGAGATTTGGGTCTGTCAAAAGCAAAAGCCAAGCTGCTGGGTTCGAGATGCAGGAATGGTGTTTGCTGTCACCAGGTATGAAAATTTCTGTGTTTCGAGGCCGACATCATGATATAACCAAATTTTTTGCACAAGTCGACAGTCTCTGTTTCTGTTGTGACATTGAAGGATTGTTCTCGGCCTTGGGTTGTGATCACAACCCGGAAGAGTGGTGTCTCTTCATTGATTCATCAATGTTAAGCCTGAAAGCTGTTCTGCCACACAATGGCAATGTTTATCCTTCAGTACCTGTTGGCTATGCAGCACACATGAAAGAAACATATGAGAATATGGAACTGTTGCTGAAGCACGTCCAGTATAGCAGGTACAACTGGAATATCTGTGGAGATCTTAAAGTCGTTGCTCTGTTACTAGGACTGCAGCTCAGCTATACAAAGTACTGTTGTTTCATCTGTGAATGGGACAGCTGTGCCAAAGAGTCACACTGTTCTCGACAGAACTGGCCACTCCGTAAAAAGTTAGTTCCAGGACAGAAAAATGTGGCACATGAATCGCTTGTTGACCCAGCAAAGATATTTTTTCCTCTTCTGCACATAAAACTGGGACTTATGAGGAATTTTGTGAAAGCACTGAACAAGGAAGGCAAAGGTTTTCGTTATTTAAGACAGATGTTCCCAAGAATAACTGACGCCAAGATCAAAGAGGGCAATTTTTGTTGGCCCCCAGATCAGACATGTTATGAGTGACAAGCAGTTTGAAGATCTGTTAGTTGGGCCGGAAAAAACTGCCTGGAAAGCCTTCAAAGACATTGTTGACAATTTTCTGGGCGATTACAGAATCCCAAACTACATTCAGCTGGTAGACAAACTTCTCAAAGCATACAAGACAATGAAGTGCAACATGTCACTCAAGATTAATTTCCTCCATTCACACTTGGACTTCTTCCCCACAAATCTCGGTGCTGTCAGTGTTTCACCAGGACATTGCTACGATGGAGAAACAATACTAGGGAAACTGGAATCCATCAATGCTTGCTGACTACTGTTGGACACTGCAACATGATGCACCAGACATTGAATACAAAAGAAAATCAGGAGCAAAACACTTTTAATTCTGTTGAATTTAATAGCTTATGCAAAACATAAACGTGACTAAATACGTTATTGTCAGTAAACATATAAATGTCTATTTCTCAGAGGTCCTACGTGATGCAGTAAAACCAAAACTATATTTGTGCATACCCAGTAGGTACCTGTCACAATCACCAAAAACATTTCAGAAAGCAAGACTTTTCAAAAAAATTGTTGTGCAGTTTAATCATTTGCTATAAGTGTCGGAAGGTAGATTGGTGACCAGGTCATGAATCACTTGTGTTGACAACAGAGTTATAAAAGCAGACAGCAGTAGGAAGAAATTATCTTCTGAAGCATTCTGTTCTACAGCACAGAGAGGGAATATGACTGATACTTTTACTTCTCTGTCCTGTCAAAATGTGGAGATGGTGACTGCCGTTGTCAAGGATGGCCTATATCCTTTCCCCATACACCTTTCCACCACCATTCCCACTGAGTCCACAGTTCTACCTAGCACAGAGCCAGCCTTCTTCACTGTCTTGTCCAGCCTCTTAACACACAGCAGCAAAGAAGAGGGTACTGGCATCAACTGTCTGATAGAACAAAGACAGCATTTCACTACATATGCTGAATAATCTGAGTCTTCTGAGGAAAAACAGCTTGCTCAGTACCTTCCTGTAGAGGACATCTGTGTTCACAGACCTGTATAGTCTGTCATCAAGGTGGAAAACTAGATATATATAAGTCTGTACCATCTCAATGCTCTCCCCTAAGATGTTAACAGGCTGAAGGGGGAGCTTAGACCTGCAGAAATCCACAATCATTTCCTTGGTCTTCACTGTATTCAGAACCAGGCAATTCTTATTGCTCCATTCACTGAAAGATCCAATTAGATCCCTACATTCCCCTTCCTGCCCATTCCTTATACACACCACAATAGCTGTATCATCAAAGTACTTCTGAATATGGCAGAATTCCGACTTATATTTAAAGTCTGCTGTGTATACTGTGAACAGGAATGGGACCAGAACAGTCCCTTGTGGGGCCCCAACGTTGCTCACTACCATCCCAGCGGCACAGTTCCCAAGTCTGACAAATTGTAGTCGTCAGTTATGAGTCCAGAATTGCCCTATATGCTCCCTTTGCTGGAAAACAGGGTGATGTAATTATTACCTTGACAATGTTGATTTCACCTACTTTTTAGTAGTGTAATCGCCAGGATTAAAGCTCTGAAGCCATAGAAAACATTCTGGGACCACAACAATCATTCCACAACAAGATAGCACCTCACACCCTGCAAAATCTTATTTTCCCTGCAAAACACTAGAAAAAATGCTTGAAAAACATCTGAAAACACCAACCAAAAATGCCTGAAACATGTTTGCAAAAACACATTAAAAAACTTGAAAAATCCTAAACAAGTGCTGGAAATTTACAAATGTGAAGTGTGACTGGGCCCTTAATGTTTAAATAATGTTCTCCAGTGGAAAAAAAAATTATCCACCTGATTCAATTCCTGGACCATGTAGAAATTTTTTTGTATTTGTTCTAGTTGCATGATGCCCACTTTGCCAATCATGATGACACTCTTGTTGAACAAAATCCTAATGAAGCATTGAAGATAGAAATGATACTCAGTACATACCTTCACATGGCTTGGAGTTTGCATATTTTCAGCCTGCAGGAGTGAACAAACAGGAAGGAGTAGTTTCTAGATAATGGCAAGGAGCATTGCGCATGATGGTGCATTTTACTACATGGTTGTGTGGAAAATGCAGTTTGTCTATTATGCCTTAGTAAAATGAGACAGTCATATGAAAACAGTTGGGAACCCCTCTTAATTCTTTGGATTTTTGTTTATCATTGGCTGAGCTTTCAAAGTAGCAACTTCCTTTTATATATGACATGCCTTATGGAAACAGTAGTATTTCAGCAGTGACAGTAAATTTATTGGATTATCAGAAAATATGCAATATGCATCATAACAAAATTAGATAGGTGCATAAATTTGGGCACCCCAACACAGATATTACATCTATACTTAGTTGAGCCTCATTTTGCAAATATAACAGCCTCTAGATGGCTCCTATAGCCTTTGGTGAGTGTCTGGATTCTGGATGGAGGCATTTTTGACCATTCTTCCATACAAAATCTCTCCAGTTCAGTTAAATTTGATGGCTGCCGAGCATGGACAGCCTGCTTCAAATCATCCTATAGATTTTCGATGATACTCAAGTCAGGGGACTGTGATGGCCACTCCAGAACATTGTACTTCTCCCTCTGCATGAATGCCTTTGTAGAATTGTGTTTTGGGTCATTGTCTTGTTGGAATATCCAACCTCTGCGTAACTTCAACTTTGTGACTGATGCTTGAACATTATCCTGAAGAATTTGCTGATATTGGGTTGAATTCATCTGACCCTCAACTTTAACAAGAGCCCCAGTCCCTGAACTAGCCACACAGCCCCACAGCATGATGGAACCTCCACTAAATTTGACAGTAGGTAGCAGGTGTTTTTCTTTGAATGCAGTGTTCTTCTTCCGCAATGCAAAGCGCTTTTTGTTATGACCAAATAACTCAATTTTTGTCTCATCAGTCCAAAGTACTTTGTTCCAGAATGAATCTGGCTTGCCTAAATGAGCATTTGCATACAACAAGTGACTCTGTTTGTGGCGTGAGTGCAGAAAGGGCTTCTTTCTCATTACCCTGCCATACAGATATTCTTTGTGCAAATTGCGCTGAATTGTAGAACAATGTACAGATACACCATCTGCAACAAGATGTTCTTGCAGGTCTTTGGAGGTGATCTGTGGGTTGTCTGTAACCATTCTCACAATACCGCGCATATGCCACTCCTGTATTGTTCTTGGCCTGCCAGACCTGGGTTTAACAGCAACTGTGCCTGTGGCCTTCCATTTCCAACCAATTTGGTGTTGCAAGTAATCAGTATTGAGCAGTTACATGCATTCAAATCATCAAAATTACAAGGGGACCCAAATTTTTGCACAGCCAGTTTTTCATATTTGATTTAATTTCATACAACTATATACTGCTTCACTAAAAATCTTTGTTCAGAAAACACCCCAGTACTCAGATGTTCCTAGGAAATGAAAGACATTCCACTGTTATCTTATTGGTTGAAAGTAAAGTAAATTAATATGCAGGCTGAGAGGGGTTTCCAAACTTTTTCATATGACTGTATGCTGGTGAATCAACAAATATGAGGTAGTATCAAACTCCTTAAAGTGAGCTGGGTTCATGTGTTTTTTATGGCAAACTGAAACATTGCAGAAAGAAAAAGAAGAGCAGCGATATCTGCTGAGCATGAAGCAAACTGCAAACTGGAAGAATGATAGCTGCAGCATCCACTGAGTCTCAAGCACATATGGTGGGGCAACCTGCTGGTACTCATTATCTACTGAGGGTAGAAACTTGATCTTGATCTTAAGTGAAAGGTTATGACCTAATATGTTCTGGAAAGTAAAAAAATGTGGCAACTTAGAAAAAGTAAAATGAATGACAAAGTGACATACTGTAGAAAGAAAAGAGGCACCATTGAGCTTCTTACTGGTGAGCAGAAATGTTTATTCAAATAAAAAGATAATTCCTCACAAGCTCATTTATTGATAATCCCACAGAACACACTACATACGTCTTCTGAATTCATAATCAAGTGTTGTGTTTGTTTTTATTAGTCATCGACCATGACAAACAACTCCATGATAGGAAGAAGGAAAAAGAAGAGCAGCAGAATCTATTGAGAGTCAGGTGCATCACGGAAGGTGCTTAATACAGCATACAGAATGCAAGAACAAGAACAAGGGAGAAATACAATGTGACAAACGAGCACTGCTTTGGAAAGTCACATTACCAGTGTAATCAAAGTGAAGCTTTTTTTCATGGCGAAAGCAAAATGGAAAAGTTCAGCTTTCTCTATATAAACCACGTTTATTTGAGGACTGGAGGTCAGTGTGTTTCCTAGTGTAATTTATTTTACCGGTGTGCCTCAGATTATCTGTGTTAAGCACCTGGTTCACCTGTTATGAACAAAGCCTTGTTTTCCACCCCCAAAAAAATTAAAAATCCTGAAAAAAGCTTTGTAGGTTTCTCGATTGTAAAATGAATGTTGGTGACAGATTTGTGAAACTGTATGTGAAATGAAACTCAATTGTTTCACTCATCATTAGAGATCAGTGCCAGCAAGAAGGAGCTCATGCATTAATACTCTATTAGATGCCTTATTTCCATATTGAGAATTGCTTCCTGCCTTATATCAAGTGTTGCTTTTATAGGCTCCAACTCACCTTGCAAACAAATATTAAGCAGATTCAGTAAATAAATGGGTGGAACACCTATTATTATCTTTTCTTTCAACTAAGCTCCCAACATTCGAAAATAGTTTCATGGTCAATGGGTGGGCTAATTGTGAATGCACAAGGATTCTAGTTTATCCCACAAAAAATATTGAAAACGCAGGGAGATGTGAATAGTAATTAAACACTGAATAACAATAAAATCAGTAATTAAGAAATAATGAATTAATGTTAATGAAATTATCAGGTCTGCTTTAAAATTGCCTGTAGAGATAATGAACAACCTATTTGAGGTATTACCAAGAGGCAGAGGAAAGATATACACAAGAGTTTTAAAGATTAACCATTGCCTGGATGTATTTTTCTCAAACCAGTTATAAAAAAATGAATCTGATTAATTTCAAGCAATTCTCTGTACTTTGTACCAGAATTAATCATTTTTAATATTTAAAAAATAAGATTAAATGCCTACATTAAATACACAATTCAAACCAAATTTAAAAATTTGTACTATTAGTTTGACCTCAAGGACTGTGTGGAAATGAGCAAATAACAACCTAGATAACCAAAAGCAAAATTACTGTTAAATATCTCACATTTTCTTACTTATTTCAGCTAAAATTATACAAGCTGGCGAATGAGAATTATATTTTAACCCTAAACCAGGGTTTAATCAAACTCATTCTCACATTATTTTAAAATATGTAAGATGAATTTCATAAATGATTGCTGCTTTTTATTCACTTTGACACTAACAGAAAATTAGGAATAGTGTATTTCAGTGGTAGCTGACACTGGCTGCTTGTTAATTAAGTGTAAATTGATATAAATGAAGCAACTTTAAAATTGGTGGGCGTCTGACTCAGTCGCTTAGCACATTAAGGCTGCCTGTATGATTAGCTGCACATAAAATGCATTTCTTGCCAAACCTTTAGAGATTTTCAGTCAGAGGTGTTTTGTTTTATCTAGGGCTTTTGGAAAGAACAAAATCACCTGCTTCCTGCAGGCTTTGTGGCAAGTTCAATAGGCAGAACAGTTAGCACTTACAGATGTAATGCTGGTCACAACTTCAACAAACTGAGCTAACTCCTAGCATTGTTATACTTTTACCTCCTACAGCGGCAAACAGGGAGCTGAATGTCAATTGTTTGAGTGGTGATCTGAGCTGAGTAAAATATTCTAGAAGTCTTAAATCAATAGCATTTACTTCAACACTAGAAAATGTGGAGCATTAATAAATAACTTGGCTGCTACTGGACTACAACAAATTATTACAAGAAGAGTGAAGTAGAGACATTCAATGGAATAAAGCAACCATTGAAGCATGCAGTGCTGGGGTGAGATAGATAGAATTAGATTAGTTCCTGCAGCTAAAAAAATCAATAAATGTGCATAAATTTGCATAAAGAGGTGCTACTGAGCTTTTCTTCTTAGCGATGCATGGAGTGCTCATCAGCAGTGTGATGTAGCATCCCACTAGCTTCACTCACTTGATCAGACAGGCATTATTAGGTTATTTACAAGAGTTTAAAATAAATGTGATGTAAGCCAAAAACATTCCAAGATGAATTATAAAAAAGCTGCATGGATTTCATGCCTATCATGTCCAAAAGAAGAGTATGTTCTGTTGATGGGGGTCTCTGAATAGGCTTAGTGTCAGTGAGGGTGCCACACAATGAATCGCCTTTCCACCCAGGGATGGCTTTTGTTTTGTTAATACCAGGATTGTCTACTAATTCCTGTGACCTTGCAATGCATTATTGTGTTCAGAAATGGATTCATGTATTTATGTATATTTAAAGTGCTGCTTTTTTTGTGTTTCTGCACAGAACTTTTAAAGAGTATTTGCTTTTTGCCTGGTTTTCTTAATTATTGCAGATTATTGACACTGAATTTGATCAGACCTCGTTGTGGTCTACAGTAGTGCTGTGTCATGCATGTGCTCATGGGAGGCTCCTTATGCGACCTAGTGCATGTTGTTACCTGCTGAGCCAGGGTTTGGCACTGTTTTATCATCCTTTCTCTCTTTCTCTCTGCAGTCTGGGTAATTGTTGACCGTTCCATAACTGACATCATTTCCAGGGTCAGTTCTCCTGGACCCATCCATTCCTTTCGTCTCCCTTCATAACCCAAAAAACCAGCATGCATACTTGAGTTCTGTTTTGGATTTCTTTACAATTAATTGCATGTTTCCTCTCAAGCTATTTAGGGTTACCAAGGTGGCATCCCAAATGTTTATCTGTGTTCTTTGTGCCATTTTACAACTGTGTATAGAGAAGTGTCTGACAAAAGAAAGACACTAAGTTTGGATCTTACATTCTTTTTTTTGTATATTTGGTTGCCTTGAACACCCATCTTAAGATTCAAAATTAACTCACTAGAAAACTCAGTCCAATTAAGAGGCTATTTAGGACCAGATGTTTGTGCACCTTGGGTGACAATCAGATTTCATTCATGTTAGCAATTTATTTCCCATTAACTAGCATTTAAATTATAAAGGTGCATCCTTTCATGATCAAAGAAATTGTTGAAAACGTTTACAAAAAAGCTGTTGAGATCTGCCAGTCTGAAAATGGCTACACAACTCTGTATAAGTGTCAATAACTCATAGATGTGTATCAATGTTATTTTTGTTTTTCCTTATTTCCACTCTTCCTTGCTGTTGTGGTGTGAAATTTTGCAACCAAGTTGACAAATATTTTGTATGTCTTTATTTGTAACTTAGGCAAAGCAATGTAATATTAGTATTTCATTAGTGAGAAACATTCATATTTACCTCCCCCAAAAAAACTAAGTCAGGATAGTGAATTTTACAACAGGGTTGGGGGAAGTGCCTAAAACCAGTTTGGCAAGTGTTTCTCTGCAGGATTCTCTCAGTCAACCCTACCTGGCAAGCTTCACCTTAACAGCCATATTGAGACAGGCAATGCGGCCTGATCTGAAGAAAGCTGACCACAAATGATGCCTTAACTAGAGACATTTTAAGTAACTAACAAGTCTGTATGCCACCTGAAACTACATATCAGCATTTATCAGGTTGTATGGTTGCCAGTTTTCACTTGTACTTTGCATATTGTTATTATTTATGAATATTATCAATAATACATGATTTAAATTGTAACTTAACTCCTGCTTGTCTTTTACTACACCTAATTGCCTGAGGTTATAAATGTAGAAAGGAAGGTTAGGGGAAGTTATATGGGACAATACCTTGTAAACAGTGGTAAGTCTGAGATTTGAGGCATTCTGGCAAAGGCTACATATTAATACAAAAGTGGAAAGTAGAGTAATATATTACTCTGCCAAGACAAAACACTTGTTTGACATCATTGTAACACCACTTTGTAATGTTAAGGTGGGTGCTATTGATACTGCAGCATTAGGCCCATTCCTGAAATAGGCCCAGACGAAAACAGACGAGAATTTTCCGGAAGCTGAACAGTTTTCCTTTGCTATATTAACCTCAAAAATAATTCTTAGAATGAAATTTGCAGTCCGACTTTTGGATGCCTAGACACAGCGTTACTTATTATATAGTTACTATTGTTCTTTGCGCTGTGACGTAACTATAACGTTGTTGTGTTTATTGTTAACCGAAGATTTCAAGTTAATGCTATCAATTTTACGTTAGTTTAGTTAGTAATTTAGCTGCGTTTTTTTGCAATATCTTGGGGATTCTTGCCACTTTATTATTGTTCGGTAAGTTCCACGTAGTAAATTTTTTACCTTGAAAGTTAGTTGTACAGTAAAAATCGATGGCTATTTAAATGGCTATCTGTAAAGGTAAAACTAAAAGCCAGCCCGTGGGCCTGGCATGAATGTTTAGAATTTTTTAAATCCTCGACAGGATTCTGATCTATTATGAAATTTAAATCATGGACAAATTTTTACCCTCAAGAGCCTGAACTAAGTCACTTTGACCCAATGTTTCTGCAAATTCATTTTTTCTTACTCTGTTTCGTAAGAGAATTGCGAAATTTTGTGTATTTCATTGTTAGGTTTTCTGCATTAAGTGCACTTTTCAGACAATTGCTATTGAATGTTGATGTTACATAGTTTGATGTTAATCTCGAGTTGTTACGATACTACGTCGTTATTATTATTCATGTTCAATAAAGGCTGGCTGGTTGCGTCACAAGCAATTAAGGCTCCTTGGTCAGTCTGAGTGCACATGTACGGTGAGTGTCGAATGCACATGCACTAATGCAGAGAAAAAATAGGCCATTTTTACGCTGCAGTATCAGGCCCAATTTCTTCTTTATCTGGCTCTGAATGTGTTTTTTTCCCAAGCATCACCATTTTATGGGTTGGTTACATGGACATTACCATATAATTTGTAGCAATGACCTCCCTTTGTAGTCAAATGGTGTAGGGCCTATGACCATGACATTTGTCCAATCACTTGATTGAAGATGCCAAAAAATAACAGCAAATATTTAGTGCTACTGAGTGAAAGGTTAACCAGTTAAATTTAGGACTTTTTTCTACTATTGATTAATTCTGCTTCAAGTTTGTTTCTCGGTTTAAACATGTTGAGAACCCAGACATTTCTTTTGCTTTTTCCTCTCTGAAGGACCTTTATTTCCCGATTAAATCTTTTTATCTTTAGAACTTTTGGACTTAAAACCTATTTGCAAGACATCATAACAATAGGGTTCTAGAGCTACAAGGATACACATAATATTCCAGATTATTGTAGTGAAAATGTCTTGCCTCATGAACAGGAAATTTATATTAAAGAGCAGGAGATAAAAAGACCTTCGGGGAATAATAAATGTTGTAATGATGAGATGTTGCAAAGGTTAAAAATACTAGACTTATGAGCTGACAAAGACCAAAGCCCAGATGAGAAAAAAAAAAGTTGAAAAACAATCCTCAAAATCCTTTTTCTAACTAATTGCTAACAACTAAGGGTATTCCCTTCAATTGTATTTTATTTAAAAGATTGAACATTGAGTGCTACACTTGCCTTTCTTAAACAAATTAGGCTTGATGGTATCACATGCTACAGCAATGGCCCAATCATGTGAAAGGAATCTAGTGTCATGCCAAAGCTATGAGAAACAAACTCAAAAGGGCTGCAACATAATAGAAACCACAAACAAAATGACATCACAATAATATGAGCAAAATTAATGTAAAAAAACAAAAAAATAAGAAAATCCATATTAATTAATCTGGTCTCATGTGTACTGCTCTCTGAGCCGGCACGATTATAATATGCGCTTCTGTTCTAGAACGGCAGCAAAGAAAAAGAAAAAAGTACAGAAATGATCCAGGGCGTGAGCGACCAACACTACTTCACTACTATACCACCACAAGTACAGAAACACAATAGCAAAAGCAAAGTAAAACAAGGAATTGGACATAACAAATAAACCTTCTGTATACATAGTAATGCGATGCAGCACTCCCCCCCAACCCACAAGAAGCAAGAAACAAAACAGTCAACAACATACATGACTAATGCATAAATGTGAAAAATTTATGACACCAGAGTCTTTTAAATATTCACCGTTAGTCATGATCATCTACAGTCTGTTATGGTGAAGTATGCACCGAGCTGTACCTCCTTTCTGGGAAACATAATACTATACAGTCCCTTATGCTGGCCTGTCAGGTCCTCTCCTGATTGACTTCACCTCATTCCTAAGAAAAGAAAAATGATCATTACAGAAATGAACCTGGGTTCACCTGACTTTTTCAAGCAAGTTGAGTAGCTTTCCCTCTTGTCGATTTGGTGGCATCTCTTCTCCTTTGGCTCTGGCGCTCTCTTCTCCTCTTCACCCTTTTCTCATCACAGATTTACATATGGTCAGCTCCCCCCCTATAGTTTGTTTGGCCCTCCGAGCCAGGTGATCCCTTTCACATGAACCATTGGCTGACCATGCACATTCAGCCATTCCAGCATCAACAGGTCCAGGGAAAGGAGTAAATTGCCAGTGACTCCCACACATATCCATGACAACCATTACACATTGAACCAGATGCAATTCTCGGAATGAGAATACAGACCTGGGGACAACTGGCTAAAATCTTTATGAAGGCTAGTGGTGAAATCTTCCACTGAAAAGCAGGGTTTCTTTCTAAAAATTCACCCCCAATTTCTTCCAATCAATACCCTCTAAATATTTGCAATACAATCGAAAATATTATTGAAGAAATATCTTGATGACTGGCAAAATGTACTAATTTTTTTAAGAAAACATTAACAGAAAAGTTTCAAAATGGATGTCTTAAGAATATCATTTGATTCAGTGCTGTGGTCTGTTTATATTCTGGTTTAGCTTGTTTGCCATTTACAATTAGACTGTAATTTTCCCTTACTTTAGTAATTAATTTAGAAATGCAATCAGAATTTGGATGCTGTGCAGTCATGCCCATGGTTTTGTTGGTATCCGAGAGTTAGGTATATTACCCATATTTACATTGTCAGGAGTACCAACTTCAGCAATTTGGATCTTCTGTGGCTCTTAATTACCAACAGAATAAAAAACTCACTTAATGTGAGTTCTTTTCATCTTCTTTTTACTGTGTGTGACATAAAACTGTTGCGCTTGAACGTAAATTATAGAGTTAATCTTTTGCGTGTTCCAGTTGTCAGTTTTTTCGACCTTACATTTGCTCCAACTGTATCAATGTAATTGTGAGTGACAGAGACCATATACAGCCAGTGGCAATGCATCATTCACTTTTAACACTAGTCCAGTGATCCTTTGAATACCAAAGTATGATCAGGTTTTACAAGATGGTTTTTCTCTTTCAACATGTTATTTTTATTTTTAACATATGTAATGTGTTCCCTGTACACACAACATACAGCTTGCTGTTGACTGGATCACATTGGCAAGAGTATAACTGCTCTTTGCTGTTTAAATCACTGCCCCTATTTTAGGCTCCGCCTTCATGAGGAATCAGACAGCCCTACCTACGTATTCACAACTGGGTTTAAGCTAAATTTATTCACGGTTGTCTCCAGAAGTTTAACATAAACATCTGGTCCTATGAGACATTAATGACAAAGAGAGAAAGAAAACAATCTCAAAACGTGTTCACACTTTCCACTAGTGTCACTCTTGCCATAGTCTCTGAATTTTACAGGAAATCATCAAAGAATCCCAGAACAAAATTTAGAGGTATGAAAATGTATCTCTTTGGCTAAGATCAGTGGTCATGACTAAGGTTCACTATTATACAGAAAAGGGAAAAATTTGATCAATGATGGAGTATCAAGGTGAACACCACTGTATGTACTTCAAACATGAATTTTCACCTTGGTTGTTCCCGTATTTCCTCAAATAATACTTGTTCTATGGACAGAACAGACAGAACAGTCAAAAATAAACAATTTTGGCTAATGTTAGCCCTGTTTTGTATGCAGAAAGCTTAACAGTTGCATTTGACACTAAAAACCTGGCAATATCAATTAACCATGGTTATACTGTAGTAATATCATGATTTGCAGATGCTTTACTGCAGGAAGATCTTGCTGAATTACCATTATTAAAGGTACCATAAATTCTGATCTTAGTCAGAATATTCCTCTGCAGAATGTCAGGTCATCTATCCATGAACTGAAGCAAAAATTGAAACACAACTGGACCATTCAGCAAAAAAAAAAATATCTGAAAGGAAGCATATTTCAGAATGGGTGAATATAAAAAAATAGTGGTTTGGAGAAGCCTGGTTGAAGTCCTCACTTAAACCCCACAGAGGGATGATATGGCAGTACATGAAACAATGCAGATGTTACAGAATTAACTCAAGTAGCTCTGCCAGGGGGAAGAGGAGAATGGATGATAGGTCAAAGATCAGGAACTACAGGAAAAGCTTTACAGCTGCTCCGCGATACATAGCCATTATACAGTCCAAGCAAAAATAATTTTTCAAAAGAGATACTAAGTATTTCAAATAAGTATGACCCGTTTGTATCAATTGTTCAGTCAGAGATTATTTTGCCAAATATCAGGTATTTAATAGAAAATCTAATGACGCCTGATTTTATTTTTTTTTCTCCAGCTTTACTGGAGTTTTGTTTTTGTTTATTTCTCTCTCCCCAGCCATCTGACCTGATCATCATAGTTATCTTTAGAGACTTAGAATACGATATTATATATAGGGACTCAACATTTTTATTAATTATGTATCTATGTTATGTAAGCTCATAATGATTTATTTTTTATTATTTGTTTATCATTATACTGCCTAATTTAACTTGTTTTTTCTTTTTGTGTACTGTAACTATTTCGTTGACATCTTGTAGAACACTTCAAGCTACATTCTGTGTATGAGAAAGGGCAATAGAAATAAATGTTGCTGTTACAAATGTTCACTTTGCCAAATATACAATGATGTAGAAAATCAAGAGACTTGTAAATACTTTCTCAAGGTTATGTAAGTATGAATAATGTAATGTTAACTGTTAAAACAGAATGGACTGCACTGCTTTAGGACAATTACACATTTAATAGTGTAAGAGACATGCAGTTTCCAGCACATGACATGAGCTACTTGCTGTTACACTCTACAGCCTTTATATTGATATTTTTAACAATAGAAACAACATTTCTGGTGCATTTAACCTTTAAAGGTTTGAATTATATTAAGCATTTTATGTTTGTCAATGTACATAGAATATTACTTTAGTTAAGTGGTGCTGGAATGGATGTTATGTGTTGCATGGCTAGAACAACAAAGATAGAATTCAAAATGCCACATAGGTGTACCGTCATTTAGATAAATGATATGGCATCCTGTGGACAACAATGCTTTCATGTAGTTAAGCATACATTTCTTGTTAAAAATATTATGGCAGTTTTGTTACATAAAGCACTGAAGGTAACCAAAAATTAAACAAGTGTACTTGTATGCATTGAGTTGTGCCTATTACTAAAAAGACATGTATGAATGAGATTGAAATAAAATTGCACAGGGTAATACATTTAATGTTACTTAAAACAAAGTCAGTCTTCATATACTGTATGTAACCATCCGAGGTACAGACAAGATGCATGCAGCAACTCTGTATCAAAGGTTTGTGCCTATAATACAAATTAATCACTCTGACAGTGAAGTGACAACACATGCCTCAATGGGAGGATATAGTTAGCCCAGCAGGAAATGCCAGCTCTAACCAAACTGCAGAAATAAAAAGGTTGGGGACTGTGCATCCTGGGACCTACTTATTATGCTAAACACATTATGGAGATGTATTTCATGTCACATTCAAATTTGTTTTTCTCCTTAACCATCAAGTAACTTACATTACATCAATATGTAGTACCTTCGACACGTATTTTCTATTAGTTACCATTTATTCCTTGTTAATGCTAATTTATGCCACTATTAATGTAGTATTTGTCAAGATGTACAGTATATGTGAACAGATATTGCCTTTAATCTTAGTGTGTTTATCATTAATAAGTGCTTTAATTTTTTAAGAGCAGAGTTCTCATTTAACTCACCTTTGGCAAGTCCAAATTATCAATGTTAGCTTATATAAACATTGAAAATACATAGTGCTGATAAAAGGTGTACAAAAACGCAGAAAGAGTACATATTAGTTGACATTTTGTGGTACAATGTAAGCAAAGTAAGGCACACTTAAGGAACATTTTTTATCAGTCTAATTTTCTGAACTTTATTCAATCTGTCCTTTGGTGTATCATTTGATTTTTTATAAGAGGTGCTGATCCTTTTAAAGTATCTTTAGAAATAATCTTATACTAGGCAAGATGAGCAATGGATATACCTTTGTTTTTGTTTTTGTGTTATGATCTTTATCTCCTTTAGTCAAGGTAAATGCATAGGATAAATGCATTTTACTCATCATATATCCTCGGAGCATTTCTATAATATTCTCACAAATCATTCTTTTCTGGGTGTGTAATAATGCAGGAAATAGTCATCACAATTGATTTCAGTTTTGGTCTGGAGTAATACAGAAAATGAACATCTGGCTTATACTGCTAGAGGACTGTTGAAATTCTTCAGACAAGATTCAGGCTGTGGTAGGTAAGATAAGCAATGGGAAACATTTCTTGTATTTTGAGTATATATGAAGTGACAGCATAGTGGTTTAGATAGTGGATTGATTGTGTGGAATTTACATGTTTTCCCCATCATCCTGTGTGGCATCTCCTTGAATACTCCAAGAAGGTAGTATTAAATTCATTTGTATGTCTAATTTGGTCTGTTGTGAGATATTCCTATTATTGACTGCTATCCTATCCATGTTTGGTTCCAGCTTTTTGCCCAATGTTGCTGGAATGTGCATTTACTGCCATGGATGTCTAAGGTTTAGCTCCTAATGATCTTAAATGTATACAAATAATTTGATAGACTTTACCAAACTTCTATCTATCTATCTATCTATCTATCTATCTATCTATCTATCTATCTATCTATCTATCTATCTATCTATCTATCTATCTATCTATCTATCTATCTATCTATCTATCTATCTATCTATCTATCTATCTATCTATCTATCTATTTTCAGAAGACACCTTATAATGATCTGCCTCAAAAAGAAGCAACAGCCACACTTCATCACTTGATAGAGAAATGGATGTTGTTCAGAAGGTTGCCAACACCAAATTACATTGTCAGAGTCCCATTTCCTTTTATTAATCCCAAAACAATAACAATAAACAGGAAATCAGAAGATAAAAATAATGTGTACTTTTAGCATTCGCTATTTATATATATAATTCACTAAGTCCATGGCAAGCAAGACGCACACAAGACATGGCAAGCAAGACGCACGCAAGACAGGTTGTTTGAATTTAACCAAAAGCTTGGATGTGTAAAGTAGGGCTGGAGAGTATATAACATTTTTGATGCAATTCAATATTTAAGGAAAATCATTTTGCAAAAATTAATGTTGAGATGCTCAGTACTTTTGTTTTTTGACAACTTCTGAGAGTTAAATAAAATCCATAAAGTCTCCTCTGCTTCTTCTGAGTGTGGCTGCATCGACTCTGCCCACTTTCCCTGGTGGTGGTAATGATACTAAAAGAAATGGAGTGAGTATTCAAAAAGCAAGAGTTTACAACAGACAGTGTTAGTTCTGCCATTTGGAAATGGTTCCATTTTACCTGGGACGACAGTCCAAGCAGTACAACATCTGAAGATCAAACATCTTACTGCATCTGATGAGGCTACCTAGGCACATGCAGCACCTGCCCTGTCACCTCTCGCAAAGCTGGTGTCTGCTAAGAAAAATTTCATAAAATAGTCACTGTTCTGTTGCATAACATATAAGTGGCCAAGCAGCAAGTGGAAGGAAATAGCTATAGTGAGTTTCCAAATTGCAAAACACGCTTTTGCCTACTCGACTTGTGCCCTAAAATTACTTCTACTTTGTCAGTGGTCAGACAGTTACTCTAACCAGTAATTCACCCCAAAAACAACATGTTCGTGCATCCTAAACCATCATCAGTCCATTTCATGTGGTCTCCACTCTGCATTGAAATGTTTTAACACAGGAATAGAAACAGCAGTCTTCTTAGTTTCCTTTGTGTTAATTATTCAGTGCTAGTGTGGATAATTATGGGGTTAGTATGGGGTAAATTGCATTGCTGGTCATTTTATTTTTGTTTTAAGCAAGTGAATTGAGCTTAATAATCAGTTTGATTATAATGGTTGTGGATATTCCCCAAATAGCTTGTTCATTTTGCATTAACATTTATAAATACTTTGTCCTAATGATTTTTTGAGTCTGTTAATAAACAGCTATTTTACTTCTTTGATTAGAATTTTGAAATAGTAGAATGCAGTATCAGTTAATGAAATAAATATCTGTGTGATTTTATAATGACAAAATGTAATAGTGAGTGTCTATTGACATTGAAAGTGAAAGCAAAGCAAATAAAGGTGCCTTAGTGGTTCTTCAGAGTGATGCCATAGGGGAACCATTTTTGGTTCCCAAAAACCCATCCACATGAATGTTCCAGAAAGAACTTTTGTTTATTTAGATTTGTAACAGGCTCCATACAGTAAATAACCATGAATAAAATGGTAACAGATTTGTGAAAAACCAGTGGGTCATGATTTTAAAAGGACTCTCACTGCATACGTATAGTAACACAGACTAAGTCAAGGTTTTTTGTATGACATGCATATTGCTAATGTATAATAGGAAGTTTTTTTTGAAGCACAAAGAACCAACTTCTTTTGTAAAGGACACTTCCCAGAATGAAATGCCACTTTGTCAAGCAATGGCTCTATGAGGAACCACAAAACCCATTAACAAACCATTATTTTTAAAAGTACAGTTAAAGAAATGAAAAAACACTGTAACAGAGGCGCTATATAGGCACCTGACCCGACACAGATGGACACAGTGGCACGTATGAAACACAAACAGACTTTATTTTCTTCACCCGTGGGCGCACGTCTTCCCTGTGACCCACAGGCAATACACAGTCCATAAGCACTCTTACAAAAGTCCCACAAAACCGTTCTCCCTTTAACCACCATTCCTCCTCAAGCGTAGTCCTCCTCCTCCCGACCCTGGCTCCTTGAATGGTGGTGGCTGGCCCTTTTTATAGCCCATCCGGAAGCGTTCCAGGTGCTTGACCACCTGGTCCTAATTGCACTTCCGGGTGGGGCTGAAGATTTGTCCAGCCTGGTTGGTCACAACATATATGCAAATGCATAATTTGGAGCCATTAAAATTTACGTAAATCATAAAACATATGTATAATATACATACTGTATAAACATACTGTATATTATGATCTACCAGTAATGGTGCACTGTATGTTATCCACTTGACTTGAGCATTTATAGTTTTATTACTCTTTCTCTATATGTTTAGCATTCATTTGCTCAGAGGTTGATGCGCTTGCTGCTTCCTGAGCAGCTCTTCTTTTCTCCACCCTAGCGGCCTGCTACTTCTCTTCTTTCATCTACATCTTTTCGTGTTAAAACTGATTAAGTCAGTGTTCGTATTCCAATTACTTAGAATGTTTTCTTAATTTTTCACTTAAGCTGGCACTTAAGTCTTCAATCTGCCTCAAGAATGACTTAAGATATAAAGAGGTAGGGGAAGTGACGGCGAAGGTGGTAGGGATGAGAACGCCGCTGGTACGCAAACGCTGCACGGCAGCCCTGCTGGCCGCTGCCGAGAGTTGATTCTACAATAAAATGAAATAAAAATAAAAAGAGGAATAACCTCTGGTCAATCATCACCCCGAAAGTGGATAGTAGACATCACATAGTATATGTGCCAAATTTCAGGTCAATCGGTCAAATGGTTTGCGAGCTACAGGTGATTTAAAATCCTGGACAGACAAACGAACAGCCATGGTAGCGTATTATATATAAAGATGATTAGTATGCTAATGAATCAAGAGTTTTGTTATTCTTTGTCATTCCTCCTGTTATGAGAATAGGTGATGATAAATTGCCCCCTAATGTACTGTATATGTGTGTGTATTCCGTCCAGAGATTGTTATTGCTTTGTGCCCGGGGCTTGCTTGCTGGGATAGACATCAGTTTCCCCATGACCTTGCTATGGATAAGTGGATTTAGAAAATGGAAGGATAGATGGATGAATGGATGGATGGCTGGATGATGTCTATACAGAACAAGGTTCTGAAGCATGCTTGTAATACAATTTACCATAACACATGAATATATGTGCTAATGTCTTTATTAGAATGTGAACAAAAATCCTTATTTTGTGCTGCCTTTCGTGATGCTGATACAGATCATGTTATTATTAATACTCACAGCTTTAAAAGGTAAGTCTGCTTATATACTTTTCACAAAGGAGAAATAATGACCAGAATGACTTTAATTTGAAAAACGTGAGAGATACGCAACATGGGACAAAGTCATAACTCACTTCATTTTCTTTGTTTTGGATAAATACACATTTTGGTGTTCCTAGCCAAAAGACAATAAATGTAAAACATTTTTCCCCCACAAGGCATTAGTTATTCTTTTCAAGTCTCCAGTTACCTTTTTTCTTTATGTATCTACGAACACATGGAATTTAATCAATCAAGTTACAAAGAGTATTCCCAAATAAATGTGTTGATCACATTTTTATAACAGCTGTTTCTCATTATTGGTTAGGCATTATTGTTATGACATATGTTCTGCACATATGGTGTTCCCCGGCTTATTCATTGGCATACTTAAACACTAATGTACCAAAGGTAAAAAAAAGTTTTATTATGAAGATTTGTTGCATTGTGATGATTAGAAGTCTAATCTTTTACTATCACAAATTTCCAAGGGAACTTTCTCAAATGTGTTAATTTTAATAAATTGGCAGTTGACAAATATTCAAATTATTTTTGCAAAATACTGTATGATTTAACTTCCCTTTCCTTATTCTTTCAGAGTTGGCCTTCATCGTAGATCACCTTTCCAAGAAACTTGTGACCCTGAGCATGAACAAAATATCTAGACACAAATACACTCTCTGTGCTTTATTGATCTTCTGGACTTTGTGTTTATGGCTTTCTAGTTTCAAGGCTCTGCAGCTAAATTACTAAAAAAGACTGAACAACACAGTTGGAGTATTTACTCAAAGAAAGCAATCCATTACAAAGTACTAATTACTTCTCTCAGCTTGTAATTGGATTACTTAGCTTGATACATCCTTGATACTCCTAATTACTGTACTTTCAATTTACTCTCCAAACCCATGCAAATACATACCCATCAGGATGTACAAAGATGGCACTCAACATTTCTTTCACTATTTTAATAAGGAAGAAATCACCAGTAACAGTACAGCAATTCAGCAGTTAATCAAGTAAACTACATTAGTTACATTAGCACCGCATCATTTCAAACATATGAAGCAGCAAGCAAAGACCGATCAAGAACAGGCTTTTTAATAGTAATAAAAAAAATCTTAATTATAAATAAAATGAGATGGGAATCGCAAGGCCTTTGGATGCTAGCTCAAGAAGTTCTTCCAAACTAGTCACTTGATCCCGTATTTTTTAATGTACATTCTCCTTGCTAAGTTATTTTCTAAAGTTTACTAATTTATACTTGGTGATGGCATTCTCAGCGAGAAGAACACATAGATCTTTCTTAATAATAGAGCTGTGTGGATTGGTTGAGTGGCTATCGGGTGGGAAGGGTCCTTTTTACGATTGTTAATTTGTATCCCATTTGATATGTTTTTTATTCCAGAGTTCAACCACTCAAACATTTTCAAACATGAGATCCATAAACAGCAGAATTATTACTAGTTTAGCGGCAAGTAGACAAGGGAATTTATTGATTAGATGGAGCCAGCTCAGCAGGGCTCTAAAGTGCTTACAAATGGAGTAGGTCCAGATACCTGATTACCAGTGAACTTTCTTGAATCCTTTCAGTTGGTTCTACTGCTTACTACTGGAGCACTGTCCAGGCACTGGGCATCCAGGCAATTTAAATATGAGTATCGCAATTACCAGGAGGACTGGCAGCTTGAGGTGATATAAGGTTTTATCAGGCAGTCCCCCAGAATCATTGAAACTACTGAGGGACTCAAGATACTTGAAAGCAGGACATGAAGAAGCTGCAGAGCTAGTGGGAGTTAGGAAAGGCTCTGGGCAGTGGAGCAGCTGAGGAGAACGTTGGTGGGATTGCCACCGCACTGTCTTATCATAATATAATGTCTACTTTTCCTGTCTTGTTTTCTTTTTTTAAATTCTTTTCTGCTTTAATTCTTTGAAACTGTGACAAACTCCTGGAGTGTAATGTACTGTAAATGTGCATACATTTTGTTCTGAAGTCAGTAAAGAGTTTAAACGCTTGAAGCACTCTCGATTGTATAGTTTTATTGTGTATGATCAGCCCCTCATTGGTTCCACAGATTGAACCAGTAACCTGTGGATTGTGATACTGGTTTATGTTCCTTGCTGCAATGGGTTCATTTTACTGTTAAATTTTCCTGCATTATCAAAGAAGGAACTGAAATATGTATAGCTATTAGTTTAATTTATCCATTGTTCAGGTTGATCTTTTTGAACATCAAAACCTTAGTATTGTTCACCATCTCTAATACAGTCATCCGGGATCTCAGAAGAACTTTTTAAAATCTACTGGCAGTCTGTCTGGATTGATCACACTTCACAAAGGTCTAACGAGCCTTTGTCAATCAGATTTGCTGATTCAGGTATGTACCGTGGGGATAATTTGTATAACCTGTGACCACTTCAAAAAACTGATTTAACAGAAGTTCCTGAGGTCATCTTAAAAACTACTTCCTTTGTTCTGTTTAATATTCATACTCTGAACAACAAAGCTTTTCTTTATGTGTTTTTATTTTAGATGAAAAGCCTGACATATTATGTGCAACTGAAACATTGCAAAAACTTCAGGAGCACCTTTCCTTTAATGAAGCTTCTCCATCAGGCTATTCACACATAAACAAACCCATTCAGCAAGTAGTTCACTGTTCACAATTTAAAATTAAATTGTCTCCTTTGTTCCTCTGTTAAAAGTAACATGTTTTGAATATTTGGCTTTTTAGATCTCTTGCTGCCAGCCTATAGTAATACTGCTTACCTATGGAGTCCCTCACAATAATCCTCAGAGTTTCTCAGTTTTCTAAGTTGCTGATATGTTTCCCTGTACTGAGTGATTTCTGTATTCATGTTGACATTAAAAATAACAAATTGGGATCAGTATTTTTGCATTTACTGGACCGCTTTAATTAATATAAGCATGTTAATTTTCCCACTCACAAAAAGGACAATATTCCCACTCACAAAAAGGACAATATTCTAAATTTGTTTTACACATCTGGTATCTCTTTTTTTATCAGGTTTGGATCTTGTGTTATCAGACTATATGCAAGTCTTATTTATTCTATCAGTTGTTTTTCCACCTGCAAAAAGGATTATTACTTTAAGGGATGTAAAACATATTAATATTTCCATTTTAAAAGTGATATTAGATGTACATTATCCAGCTGTTTAACATTTATCCAGTGTTGACCTAATAGTTCACTATAATAAAAGTGTCCTAACATCAGAATTCCTGATGTCGCTCCTTTATAATCACTTATTGTTTCATTTATACATTCAACAGCTTGGTTCATCCTTAAAATACATACTATGACATTGAATGGGAGGCAATTAGAACATTTCTGTAAAAAGGCTGATATTTCTGTACATGAAAGACATTTGAAAAGATCACATGGATTCATACAGGCAGGTAGTCTGTTCAGGTGTAACATGATAAATCTTTAACATTATTTATAACGGTGAGGGAAATCCAAGAAGTTTATTATTCCACCGTGCATAAACTCTTAAAACCATCAAATGTTTAATCAATATCATCTTAATCTGTGGTTTTTGAAAAATTCAACTAAACTTTTCCTAATGATCGCTTAGCCAATCCATCAGCTGCTTGGTCCATCTAACACCATAACTACAGCTTCATTATCTGTGAGAACTGGAACCGAGATTAGTCCAGAGTACAAATTCAATGCATTTGCTCCAGATTATACTGTCCTTATCTGTGAATATGTGGAGAAACTTAAGCCCCTCCACCTGCTCACTGGACCCAGTGCCCACTGCTTTGGTTATGTGCTAATACAGCAAACAATGTTAACATTGTGTTGTGCCAACCAACTTTAAAATGGCTGCTGTCTTGCAAGTCTTAAGAAATCAAGGTCTTGATCAAGACAGTTTTCCCAATTATAGTCCAATTTCCAACATTCCATTTTTGGCTAAGTTACTGGAGTGTACTGTTGCCTCAAAAGTAATTTTATATATAGAAAGGCATCAGCTGTTTGAACCATATCATTCTGGTTTTAGGGCTAAGTATTATACCAAGATAGTCTGGATAAAAGATGCAAATGATATTCTTACAGCTACTGATAAAGATAACTCTTCTGCTCCAATTGTGACTACCATACGGGATGGACGGGCATCCTGGCTAAGAGAGGGAAAGAATCCTTACCCAGCCGGGAGCCCCAGGCAGATGGACTCACGTCTCGAACGGTTATACTTACGGTACTTTTCCTGGCTGGGATCAAGGGGAAGGACAGGAAAGGACCTTCTCTGGCTGCCGTTTAATTCCCCAGGACATTAGATGGCAGCAACTCTGGATATCGGTGCCAATTCAGATACAAGCTGGGAATGCTGGGAATTGTAGTCTGGTAATGCAGCCCTGCTGGGGTTGCAGCAAGAGGGAGCTGCGAAGAGTTACACTCCCTGTTATTTGGGATTCCATACAACCCAGAAGTGCTTCCAACGGGTGATAGATAGATAGATAGATAGATAGATAGATAGATAGATAGATAGATAGATAGATAGATAGATAGATAGATAGATAGATAGATAGATAGATAGATAGATAGATAGATAGATACTTTATTAATCCCAAGGGGAAATTCACATACTCCAGCAGCAGCATACTGATACAAAAAAAACAATATTAAATTAAAGAGTAATAAAAATGTAGGTAAAAACAGACAATAACTTTGAATAATGTTAACGTTATTCTTGGGGGAGGAACAATCTCCTCAGTCTGTCAGTGGAGCAGGACAGTGACAGCAGTCTGTTGCTGAAGCTGCTCCTCTGTCTGGAGATGATACTGTTTAGTGGATGCAGTGGATTCTCCATAATTGATAGGAGCCTGCTGAGCGCCCATCGCTCTGCCACGGATGTCAAACTGTCCAGCTCCATGCCTACAATAGAGCCTGCCTTCCTCACCAGTTTATCCAGGCGTGAGGCGTCCTTCTTCTTTATGCTGCCTCCCCAGCACACCACCGCGTAGAAGAGGGCGCTCGCCACAACCGTCTGATAGAACATCTGCAGCATCTTATTGCAAATGTTGAAGGAGGCCAGCCTTCTAAGGAAGTATAGCCGGCTCTGTCCTCTCTTGCACAGAGAATCAGTATTGGCAGTCCAGTCCAATTTATCATCCAGCTGCACTCCCAGGTATTTATAGGTCTATACCCTCTGCACACAGTCTCCTGTGCCTTGTCCAGGTAAGTCGGAACTGGGAGGAAGGAAGGCAACATTCAACTGGAAGAGAGTATTGCGGTGGTGAGTGAGAAGATGGAGAGACGACTTATGTTTTGTACTTGTGTAAACTAGGTATTTGTATAATAAAACACCCTTTGTTTGAACCCGGAACTGTCTTGTGTGATTGTGTTTGTGGTTTGTGGCGCACTGGCACAATAGAATATTATAATAGAATATTAATTAGAATATTAGCCTTCACATAATATTCTACTCTTTCAGCTGTTTTTGACACAGTGTGACATTCTGTGCTCATTAAACACCTTGAGTCATTTTTAAGTCTTATTGGTATAAGTCTGCCATGTTTTCAGCCCTATCTAGCTGGAATTCAACAATCTGTGACTATTGGTAACCACAGATTCCCACCTGTCCCCTGTGATCAATGATTCTGCCTTCTCTTACACATTTCTATATTGATGTCTTTTTTTCCTGTTGAAAATAAGTTACCAATATTAATTATGTTTATTGTTACCTGAGATGCTGACCTACAATTGGTTTGACACTCAATAAATCAATTCTGAACTGTAATTCATCTATTTTAAGGTAGCAGACATTTACAGTATAGTGGTAGTGGAGTGATTTGCAAAGTAGAAACCAAGCCTTATTGTAGCATGCACATTTTTGCAATGAGGGAGTAAGCCTTTGTACCTGCATGTGAACAGAGCAGAGCATACACAATGGACAGAATGAGAAATCTCACTATTATTATTACTGTTACTGTTAATATTACTATTTGCCATTCCCATCAAGACAATAAATAAAAATGTATCTTACAAGAATACAATTCAAAGCATCTGTATAACAAAGTGTAAGACTACATTGTATAACTTCATAGTGAATACTTTGTACTGTAAACACTAGGAGGAGCCTGATAAAGTAAAAATGTGGTATTGATAACTGAGTTGTTAAGCAGTACAGTAAAGTTACTATAATTGGTATACAAGAATGACAGACAAAACAATTAATTTTCAGGCTTGCTTTGAGAACACACACTGGCTAAATTTAGCAAAAAGAAAAAAGTAAAGAATTTCAGAGAGCAGAGCCACGCAGTTAAATTAGCTGCATGACAAGGCCTGTGTCAGAGGACTTCAGGTTCCTGTTGGTTGGTATAGTCCAAACAAATGAACCAACACCTTTTAACCCAAAATTTAATGTGTTCTGGAAACATTTCAACCAGCTGTGGCTGCTGTATGTTTAGTGAACTGTTATATCAACGTAATCCTGATAAACTAGCAAACCATTATTTATGCTATTTGGACAGGACTATTCTTGTGTGTGAAACCTGTCCCTACCAGCTAAGTATGATTCCTTTTATTTAAAACTAGCAAAATATCCGCGCTTCGCAGCGGAGAAGTAGTGTGTTAAAGAGGTTATGTAAACATATATATACATAAACATATATACTTATATACATATCTACATATACACATATCTACATATATACATATATATATATATATATACATATAGACATCCATATATACTGTATATACATATATCAACATATATATACACATACATATACACACACACATACATACATACACACATATATATATATATATATATATATATATAAATATATATATATACACATACAGACATACATATATATACATATAGCAAAATACCCGCGCTTCGCAGCGGAGAAGTAGTGTGTTAAAGAGGTTATGAAAAAGAAAAGGAAACATTTTAAAAATAACGTAACATGATTGTCAATGTAATTGTGTTGTCATTGTTATGAGTGTTGCTGTCTTTTATATATATAATATACATACACACACACACATAAACATATATATACATATACATATATACATATATATACATATCTACATATATTCATATCTACATATATATATACATATACACATCCACATATATATACATATATATATACACATATCAACATATATATACACATATACATAAACACACACATATACATATACACATACATACATACACACATACATACATACATACATACACACACACACACACACATATATATATATATATATATATATATATATATATATACACAGACATATATATACATAAATATTTACATATCTACATATATACACATCTACATATATATACACATATATATACATATCTACATATATATATACATATCTACATATATATATATTTGCAGTTGGAGATCCCACAAAGGGAGAAAAAAACGAATCACGTATCATAAAATAGTTTTATTCCTGAGCTTTCAACCCCTGTCAGGGGTCTTCATCAGAGGATAATGCTTAGACTTACAAGAATCAAAGGCAATATATAGCATCACATTCAGTATTTTAGGGGGGTTCTGGGTGGCAGTGACTAAGTCAGTATGATCAAGGGGGGGGGGGGGTGTCGTTTAATTAAAGTGCATATGTCCTTCTTAAGTTGGCATATGCTGGGTTTATGTCCAAGTGTCTGTTGATGGCGTTTTCATCTGATAGCCAAGACTCGGCCAACTCTCTGGCGCTTTTTGTACTGGCCTTAAATTTTACTTTTACGTTGTCCCAGTTGAATGTGTGTCCTGTCGCTTTAGTATGTGCATAGATCAAAGATAGTGCGTCCTTTCTTCTGACGGCGTTATATGCACTTTAATTAAACGACACCCCCCCCCCCCCCCCTTGATCATACTGACTTAGTCACCGCCACCCACCCCCCAGACATACATACATACATAGATTGACACATGTATATATACATATCTACATATATATATGTAATTGTGTTGTCATTGTTATGAGTGTTGCTGTCATATATATATATATATATATATATATATATATAGCAAAATACCTGCGCTTCGCAGCGGAGAAGTAGTGTGTTAAAGAGGTTATGTAACCATATATATACATAAACATATATACATATATATACATATCTACATATACACATATCTACATATACATATATATACATATACACATCCACATATACATATATATATACATATACAAATTTACATATCTACATATATATATATATATAAGATATAAATATAGACATACATATATACATTCATACATTCACATATATATATATATATATATATATATATATATATATATATATATATATATATATACTGTATATATTCATATCTACTTATTGGCTCCTGTATTTAGGATATAGCGGGTTGGATAATGGATGGATGGACATCTGTATGCATAGCCCTATTTGCCCGTTTTCGTTTATTTTCTTTCTTCAGTAATATTTCAGTAAACCCGGAGCTTGTCAGTTCAAATCCTGGTACTGACACCATTGTGTGAATTTGAGGAAGTCACTTCACCTGCCTGTGCTGCAAAAAACAAAAGTAATGTAAGAAATTGTACCTCAGATGTTGCAAGTTGCTGGAATAAAGGCATAAGTAAAATAGATAAATATGTATTATACACATAGGAACTATTAGTTTATTTTCAGTTAAGTCATCTGCAGCAAACTTTTATAAATGAGGGTTTCTCCTTTTTAGATAGTGCAAACTGTTTCTTCTTCATTGACGTTTTCTCTTGGAGAGCTTTTTTCATTTCATTGAAAATTAAAGTAGCAGCTGCCAAAATATGTAGCTTTCTTATTAATTTTTCAACATTGTGTAAAATAAATTTATAAAGTAACATAAAAGGTTTAAATACTGGTTATCCTTTTACACTAAAATATTACTAAAGAGAAACAAAAAAGTAAAATGGATATGTTCTTTTTCTTTAAGGAGATTAAATATTACTGAAGAAAGAAAAAAAAAAATAAAACAGCCAAATGGGGCTATGCATACGAACTTAAAAGGTTTAAATAAAACAGAAATATATATTTTATTTTTACTTGCTTAACTTGTGGAGGGTGTATCCTGTAGCAAAGCCCTAACTTTTTTCGTGAAAGCCCGTTTCAGTCAATAAGTCTTAAAAAAAGATGTAAAGATATTGACAATAAGCTAAGCAAACCCAGGAAGACATGGAATCGTTTAAATCAAGTAGCATTACATCTTCCTTTCTTAAAGAGAAGTAAGGCAGTACTTATAAGCTTACATATTTATATATAGACATACATACATATATATATATATCTATATCCGAAGCCGTGCAAGCACACTCTTGAGAATGCAACGTATAGTTGTACAGAAGAAAGCAATCTTGCCTCAAATGAATGGCAACCTTTTGTAGGTCTATGAACTTAATTTAAAGTTTAGGTTTACACGGTGCTTTCTTTCCGAAGTACCTGCACTCATGAATATGTCTGTATGTGTCAGTCAGTCAAATCCATGCACTTCGCACCGGAGAAGTACCGCTTTTAAATTTTTATTAAGAAGAAAAGAAAACCTTTTTAAATTGAGGGAAAATATACTAATAACAGTTTGTTAAGGATCTGTTTTTTTGTGAAGCTGCCTTCACTCGAGTGATCACTTCGAGCTGACTTGTTGGCCAACTATAAGCGTTACCTGGTAGGTAACCACCATTGCAATCAGATTGTGAAATCAGACTACGAATGCCGTGAATGTAATTACCCCGATCTACATGTTGTCAAATAAACGAACCACACGCTGTGGCGCAATTTTAGGGGCTTCGCCTGTAGCACTGACGTCCGAGGTTCGATTCCGTAAGGGAGTGAAGTGAGTGGCTGGTTACCTACCAGGTAACGCTTATGGTTGGCCAGCAAGTGAGGTAACATCAGCCACGGTGCCTTCAGTTGTGAGAAGCAGATCATAGAATGGTTGAAAATAGTTTACTGTCAAATAATGCAAAGAGTACGCGACACGTCTTTCCCCCTTATTCTTGGCTCATCAGGTGTACACACTCACTGCACTCGCTTACGGTAATCGAACCTCGGACGTCAGCGCTAGAGGGGCTTCGCAGCGGTGAAGTAGTGCTTTTAAATTTTAATTAAGAAGAAAACAAAACCTCCGAGGTTCGATTCCCGTAAGGGAGTGAAGTGAGTGGCTGGTTACCTACCAGGTAACACTTATGGTTGGCCAGCAAGTGAGGTAACATCAGCCACGGTGCCTTCAGTTGTGAGAAGCAGATCATAGAATGGTTGAAAATAGTTTACTGTCAAATAATGCAAAGAGTACGCGACACGTCTTTCCCCCTTATTCTTGGCTCATCAGGTGTACACACTCACTGCACTCGCTTACGGTAATCGAACCTCAGACGTCAGCGCTAGAGGGGCTTCGCAGCGGTGAAGTATTGCTTTTAAATTTTAATTAAGAAGAAAAGAAAACCTTTTTAAATTAAGTCTTAAAAAGAGGTGTAAAGATATTGACAATAAGCTACGCAAACCCACCAAGAAATGCAATCGTTTAAATCAAGGTGCGAGTCGAAAAAACACCATCCCATAATATTAGTTAACCCTTTAACCGCCGACTCCCTAAATATTCCCCAAGCCAGGCGAAATCTGAACAATTTTTGTTTTTTTACTTTTTTACATTTTTTTTACATTTTTACATTTATTCAAGCAGTATTGACCACTAAATGTTGTGCAAGTTGCCAGTGTATACACGAAATCTATAAATGTAACCTGAATTCTCAGCTAAGCAAAACATCTTGATACCAAACCGTGCCCTTTTCAATGGTAGATACTGTCGAAACTGTAAGCGGCCCTTCCACGACAATAAACTTTCATCAACTGCAACTGACGGTCCTGGCATGTAGGGCAACTGAAATGCTTCAAATAAATGATCAATCAAAGGACGTAGCTTGAACAAGTGGTCGCGGTTTGGATCTTTCTTATCTGGCTCATTTCTGTTGTCATTCAAATGAAAGAATTTCAGCAGCAAAGAGAATCGGTTACGTGTCATGACAGCTGCAAAAATAGGCATACATAGGATCTGTAGACCAGTACATCTCAATATCTGGTTTTCTGATTATTCCCATCAACATCAAAATCCCAATGAATTTTTTCATTTCGTTTTCATCAGTGTCAAACCAAGCACGAACACGGGAATGTGGAGGTAAATTGGGATTTTTCTCAATAAACTGTGCTGCATACAGATTTGTCTGATGAACAAAATGTCTAATCAAATCAGGTGACACAAACAGCTCATAAAACTGCTCAGCAGTGTAATTGATTACATCAACAGTAAAGCCACACGTTCCCTCAAATGAATGCAGAAAAGGTAGTTCACCACGGGCAGCAGTCCAGTTGAGATGCTGGGGATACACCCACTCAGCGCCGTCATCCGATGCGCCGTCATTCACAGTATCATGCAGCGCACGTTGCTGCTCATCATTGTTGCTAAAATCTTCTTCAGAACTGCTACAATCATGATCAGAATTGTCCAAAATCGCCTGCAAAGCCTCACTTGAAGTCAGTTTACGTTTCGCCATATTCACAGCTGTTACATGCGAATCACGTCACATGACCGGCCAAAACAACCACAGACTTGTCGAAATACAACGTAGTAATAATACCCACGCCAAACCGTCAGTTATACTACTTGACAGGCATTCATATAACCACAGGCAAATGTGCCGGATAATTCCGGCAGTATGGCATTAGCAATAAAACAGCGGTGCCGGATATATCCGGCAGAGGGCGGTGAAGGGGTTAACGATTAACACATTTCTATATGTATTGTAAGCATACAATACAACTGATAATATGTTGCGCTTATTTATCTGGTGTACCGACATTTTTGCGCGTTTAACGTCTGAAGTCTAACGTGGTTTGTGCCCTTCAGAATGAAAACAGTTTGCATTTAGCTTTTTAATAAAAGGCGAGCTTTTAAGCCTGAGAAATCACCCCGTAAATGCACACGTTTAATTGCACATGTGTTAATATGTATGCTTACACAGTATTAAAAGACACTCAAAAATTAACGTCATTTACCTTCGTTCCCGCGTTTGACTCGTGCTGTAAATCTCTTCCTTGTTTTCAGTTCACGTGATTACGTAGGAGGCATGATGACGCGATACGTGACTCCGCCTCCTCCATTACAGTATATGGACAAAAAACAGGTTCCAGTTATGACCATTACGCATAGAATTTCGAAATGAAACCTGCCTAACTTTTGTAAGTAAGCTGTAAGGAATGAGCCTGCCAAATTTCAGCCTTCCACCTACACGGGAAGTTCGAGAATTAGTGATGAGTCAGTGAGTCAGTCAGTCAGTCAGTCAGTCAGTGAGTCAGTGAGGGCTTTGCCTTTTGTTAATATGTATATATATATATATATATATATATATATATATATATATATATACTATATATATATACATACATACATATACACACATACATGCACTTTCAATAACATAGAAATCAATATAAACAACATTAACATCATTATCATATGAGAATATGAAGTAATATATAAGAAGCACATTTCATATAAATATAAATTATTAAACAGTAAAATCTTCTTCTATAATTTGCTACCGTGGCTATTCGTTTGTCTGTCCCAGGATTTTAAATCACCTGTAGCTGGCAAACCGTTTCACCTATTGACTTGAAATCTGGTACACATATAATACGTCACGTCTGCTATCCGCTTTATGGGTGATGATTGTATTACTCTTTTTATCTTTATTTTATTTTATTGTAGAATCAACTCCTATCTACGCACACCAGGTTGGCCGTGGGCGGATGCGTATGGTGTATTCACTCCATGTTATCGTGCATTGCGCTGTCACTGGTATTTTGAGAAAAGAATTTCAACAACATATAAGAAGCGTATAAATTATTAAACAGTAAAACATTAACATTTAAGAAATAAAGTTACATTGAGTACTACTGCAGTGCCTTCGGGTATACCTCATTTTTTGTTTGCCCATTACATGCTTAAATGTATACATTTTTTGATGTACCTACCCGAGAACACGCGACATATAACCGACCGTGGGAGAAGCATGGATTTTAAACACACGTTGAGTTCATCTTCTGGTCTCCCTCGTGGAACAACTGGTAATGTTTGACTAAAATCTACAGCGAGTAAAACGACATTACCTCCTATTTTTTTTTTTTTTACGATCTCTGAGATCTTGCTTTTTTCGGTTCAAGGCTTCATAAGCTCTTTTATGTTCCATGGTGTACTTATCCCAAACCATCATCTTTGAATGTTGCAAGACTTTCGCCTTGTATGTAGATCGGGGTAATTACATTCTTTGCATTCCTAGTCTGAATGACAATCTGATTGTATGGGTGGTTACCTGGTAGGTAACGCTGATGTTTGGTCATGAAGTCGTCTAACATCCACCACGTGCCCTCTTTTAATTGCGAGAAGCAGATATATATAGCCAAATTCTCGCACTTCGTTGCGGCGAAGTACTGCTTTTTAATTTTTTATTAGAAGAAAAGAAAACCTTTTTTAAACGGATCGAAAATATACCAATAAGAATTTGTTAAGGATCTGTTTTTTTGTGAACCTCGCTTTTCACAGCTGTCGCGCTACGGCGTGTGTTTCGTTTATTTGACAGTATGTAGATCGTGGTAATTACATTCATGGCATTCGTTTCTGAATCACAATCTGACTGTATGGGGTGGTTACCTGCCAGGTTACGCTTGTGGTTGGTCAGGAAGTTGCCTTTACGTCCGCCACGTGCCCTCTTTCTGTTCCCAGAAGCAGATCATAGAATGGTTTTAATAGTTTACTTTCAAATAATGCAAAGAGTATGCGACACATGTTTCTCCCTAATTCTGGGTTCATCGGGCGTACACACTCACTGTATCCCCTCTCGGGAATGGAATCTCTCTCGTCAGCGCCAGAGTTGAAGCCCCTAACGTTGCGGTCAGCAAGTCGGCTAACATCCGCCATGTGCCGTTTTTTAGTTGAGAGAAGCAGATCATAGAATGGTTGAAATTGTTTACTTTCAAATTATGCAAAGAGTACGCAACACGTGTTTCGCCCTAATTCTGTGCTCTTCATGTGTACACAGTCATTACATCCCCTCTCAGGAACCGAATCTCGAACGTCAGCGCCAGAGGTGAAGCCCCTAACGTTGCGCTACGGCGTGTGGTTCGTTTATACCTCGTGTCTTCTCATTAAACTTTTATCTCACGAATATGTTATTGCAATCCGCAGTGGGAGCGTTTCTATAAACTTAATTTAAACGTACGTTTTACACCGTGCTTTGTTTCCCTTATGAAGATGCTTGTATGCTTCACTCGCTCGATTCTTATTGTTTCGCTCCCTTCTCAATTATTTAATGAATTTTTTGTTCTTCGCTGTTTGCGGTTCTTCCTTCATTTCTCCCTACTGCGTTCTTTTATCTCGCGAATATGTTATTGCAATCCGCAGCGGGAGCGTTTCTATAAACTTAATTTAAACTTACGTTTTACACCGTGGTTTGTTTCCCTAATGAAGATGCTTGTATGCTTCACTCGCTTCCTTCTCAATTGTTTAATGAATTTTTTGTTCTTCGCTGTTTGCAGCTCTTCCTTCATTTGTCCCTACTGCGTTCACAGTCTTTTCATGTGATTACGTGGGAGGCGTGATGACGTGACACTCAACTCCGCCTCCCACGGCCATCGAGCTGCCGTCCATTACAGTATATTGTCAAAAAAGTGGTTCCAGTTATGACCATTACGCGTTGAATTTCGAAATGAAACCTGCCTAACTTTTGTAAGTAAGCTGTAAGGAATCAGCCTGCCAAATTTCAGCCTCCACCTACACGGGAAGTTGGACAATTAGTGATGAGTGAATCAGTCAGTCAGTCAGTCAGTCAGTCAGTGAGTCAGTGAGGGGCTTTGCCTTTTATTAATTAGTATAGATATGCTACTTTCAAACCAGAACAGAACATGGTAGATGCCTAGTTTAGACTTTTACCATACAACCTAAACAATTAATGAGAAAGGCGTGACAGCAAAATCCAGTGAAACAAGAAGAGGCCATGTGCAATATTTACAAAAAGTATTAAAACTCTTAAAGAGCAGATTCTACATTGAGAATGTCAGCATTGACTTCAAGTAGCATACCATAGCTGTTTCCACCAAATCAGGCATCAAAGTGGTGTTTGCCTGAGATGCAATGTATCAGTGCAGACAATCTTTCATCAATGCTCGAGAAATTGTTAAATGCAAAGAACAACTGCACTGCTGACCCAATCAAACATAATGTTCAATTTTTTTACAAATTTTAATATGTCAGCAAGAAAAATAATACCCAGAGAAAATAGGTGAGTACGGCTACATCTTAATAATTCATTATTAAATTCAATAACCACTTTAATGAAAGGTACATAGCATTGATCTTTGGTTGGATCTGTGAGCAGATTGTGCTGTACTCCAAAACATGTGCATATTTTTATACTGTTAAGATATACTATAAGCATAACAATTACCCTTTGGCAATAACATAAGTTGTTTAAATCGCAAAGAAAGAGACTTTCCAAGAGTTAGAATCAATAAGATAATAAGTACAATCAATAATTTGAAGGCAGTAGAGAAAGGGCTGTGTCAGCGTGCATCTGCAAAAGTAAAAAAAATTGTGAAAGTTAATGTTATTGTGGAAAAATAAAAAAGATTGAAACACATTTCAGTTGTTGAACATTCTGCATGGAATTAACTTTCAATTCTGTTTTTTTTTCAATTCTTCCTCAAGGCTGGGAGACTAAAAGGTGTAAATTATATGTGAAAGGCACACACTTTTCAAGTAAAATAGTTTCCCTTTTTCATTTTCTTTACACAGTTTTATAATGTGTCACTGTGGCTATGACTTATGTTATCTTTAGTATTGCCAGAGGTTTACTCTTTTTAATAATCCTTGTGTGTATTTGTTTGTTATAATATTTTATCACTTATTTATTTACTTACTATGGCCGGGCCAGAATATTAGTAAAATTTGTAAATGTACAAAAGAAAAATTATTATTTATTGGAGCCAAAATCACAAAATTCTATAAATATGTAAAAGAAAAATTCATTATTATTTAACGGAGTAGAAATCATGAAATGAGAATAAAATATTTACTCTCTTACCGATTGGAGTATTTTCGTTAAACTGAGGTCCACCGTGCTCGATAAGTATTCATAAGAGTCTAAATAAATGATCCATTCATTTTAACTGACATTCTTATAGATAAAATAACTTTTTTTAAAAAATGTCTCATTTAAATAACAGGAAAAAATCACGTGAAAGATAAGGTGGTACCCAATGGGTCATTGTAACTCACCCTTCAGCTAACTAAAGCACCTAAATACAAACATTGGTGTTATGAATAGATAATTTTTTTAATAGTTTGTTCCTGTGAAAGAAAGTTTACTTGATCAAAAATAAAAACCATGACTTTCTTGATATTTTAGTTTATAATTTAAAAATGGAATAAGAATCTGAATATCTAACAACATCACATTAAAGTTCGATAAATTCTGAAAAGAATGATACCAAACATATATATGTAGGTTTTAAAATAAGCCCGATTTAAAGCATAAGAAAAAAGTGACATAAAAACATCACATAAAATCATTGCACAAAATCGTTGCACTTTTAGGCTTAAGATTTTATATATAGAGAGTAGATTTATTGAACTTTTGTGAAAAGCCAAATTTTCCCTTTGGTACAAATAAGTTCTGACTAATTTTGCTCGTGCAGATTTACTGGAAGTCTCCGTGCTTTCTTCATAAATCCTTCTCCATTTCCTTGCAGTACTCCTCTTCTAGATCCAGTAACTAACTTGGCATTTTGTCCCAAGGAAGTCAAACTTTTCAAAAACTGTGCTTAACAATGGAAAGAGAAAAATTGGTCTAAAATTATTAATAACACCAGGATTCTGATTTAATTTTTGATCTGAACTCCATCCATTCATCCATTATCCAACCCGCTATATCCTAACTACAGGGTCATGGGGACTACTGGAGCCAATCCCAGCCAACACAGGGCGCAAAGCAGGAAACAAACGCTGGGCAGGGCGCCAGCCAACCGCAGTGATCTGAAGTTTTGATCTTAAAATGATTTCATAAGTGTGAAGTATACATACACTATACTGAATAAAATATAGTAGCCGAATAAGAACCTTAACCTTCATAATTAAAGAAATTTGGGAAGACAATTCTGCACTCACGTCTATCAGGTATTGATAGCTTTGAATTTATGCATTATACCTTAGTCAGAGATTGGCTATGTGCTTTATTTTCCACAACATTGTTTTTTTATATTTTATTTTGTGTTGGCACTTCCCTTTTCAGCCATCAAAGCAAATATAATTGTGTTCTAAAAGAAGACCATTTCCACCTGGAAGAGTATGATGGTCCTCTTTTAAATGTTCATGTAAAAGCAAAAAGTTAAGTTTAATGGCTGCTCAGCAAACATGTGATGGCACAATGCTGAGTGCCATTGCTGCAAAGTTCCTGTTCTAAGTTTGTGTTCTAGATCATTTAGTTCAGAGTTTCTTAAACTTTTTGGGTTGTTGGTTGCCACCTTGGATCTCTTAAGGTCATGAGGCACCTATTGTGGTTTAATGACAATGAATCAGGTATGGTATGTGAAGAGTGTCACAGTGAGTTGCTGTGGGTTTTTAGCGATTCCCCAATTGGGACATCCCCAAAACCCCTATAAGAGGGACTCTCTCCTCTACTATGACAATAATCGGTGCCAACTCTCAGGTGATAGCGTGATTCTTCAAGGGGAAAGTCATTATGATAGTCATCATAGGTCTTGACTACACTAAGAAGGGCAAGATTGCATGGGTCATGAGAATAAAAGGTTTATGAAACCCTGATTTAGTGTGATTTTAAACTATCTCATGTTTTAAGATTGCACAAGTAATACAGTTTTTTTTTTATATTTATATTTTTTACCTTTGTTTTTTTAAGCTAGTGGTCATATCACAAGCTGCACTGCACATGAAATAAAAGAGCACCATGTGATTTTAAGTACATCTGAATCTTGTTTAATATAAAGGGAAGACTTTGCCAAAATAGTTTAATGTTAGGAAAAAATAGTTTATGTTAGTTTCTGGTTTTGGCTTTATTCTAATTTTTAATGCTGCAGGTTTAGTTTACAATTACAGATTCTAATGTATCGACTTCTCCTTAGTCAGACAATCCTTTGGTTCATACTTAAAAAGAAACAAAAAAAAAGAAAGAAACAAAAGCAGAAAAGAAAAATTCACTTTTACAATTGTCTGAGAGAAGTTTACCGAAATCTGTCAATAAACAAAACAGCCAGAGTGACTTTGAATGTGTGCATGTGAGATGGACAGCTGACTCCCACAAGATGCTCAATAATGCTGGAGTAAGTACCAGCAGTCTTCAGCCCTCATGTGGATAAGTGGGGTAGAAAAGTATAGACTGGGAAAATCTTACAAGCGTTAACTGCCATTTTGAATAAGAACATAGGTAGCCAAGCAACAGCATTTGCCAACAACAAGTACAATTTCATTAAATTGGTTTAATTTTGCTCATGTTACTTTGGTACAAACTAAATGTTATTGTCATTGGGTTGATGGTATTCTATACTTTGTTTGCATCATTGGTAAATGATTAACAACTACTATATATATATATACATTATTACATTATATACATCCGGCGCCGCCAAGAGTGGCAGCCTTTTCAGCAGCTCTGTGCATGTGAATTTCCCATTGGGATTAATAAAGTATCTATCTATCGATCGATCGATCGATCTATCTATCTATCTATCTATCTATCTATCTATCTATCTATCTATCTATCTATCTATCTATCTATCTATCTATCTATCTATCTATCTATCTATCTATCTATCTATCTATCTATCTATCTATCTATCTAATTTTTTTGGCCAGTTTTAATTCAACTATTTTCAAAACTGCAACTGAAAGTCGATTAAATGACTATCAAAGGCTTTGCCTTGCATGGTGTTGCATCAGTATGGCTTCACAACACTCGCTAGTCAGCAATGCAGGAGCATCCTGCCATTTCCACCACACCTGTTGAACAAATGAGTTCTCACACAGACTGGTGCTGATCTTTGTTTGTGTAGCTGTCTTTATCATTTAATTGGTGGAGAAGAAAACTTGACCTAAGTTTCTGCTGTATAGGATTGTTTTTGGTGCTCTTGTAGCTTCTCACTATTGCTCTGGCCACACCAAGGTATTAATCAGTGTATATCCTGTCACAATAATGAGACATCACACAGATAAAGGTTTGGGGCAGCCACCCGTATAATGAGGTATCCTGGCTGCAAAGTCGTATATGCAAAAATAAAGAGCACTGAAGTGCTTACAACAGAGTCCACAACAAGACTGCCACATAGGGGAAACGGTTAGACTTTTAAAGGGGAAGACAGGAAGTGAGGTCATATGGGTCTGGCTCAGGATCATCTGCCATTGGTTCAAGCCCGGAGGTGACATCACAGGGGCCAGAGCCGGTAAGGTCTTCTTCCATTGGCTCGGTCCCGGAAGTGATGTCATGACAGCCAGGTGAGATCTCCCGGGAATGTTCTACAGGCAAGGGAAAAAAAGAATCAGTGCACTCTGCCACATCCCGGCATGCCTCAGAACTGTCTTCCCTCGAGCCCTTTAGCTGCCTCCCATGCGCACGTGTGTGACAATCCTAATACAGTAATCCCTCCTCCATCGCGGGGGTTGCGTTCCAGAGCCACCCGCGAAATAGGAAAATCCGCGAAGTAGAAACCATATGTTTATATGGTTATTTTTATATTGTCATGCTTGGGTCACAGATTTGCGCAGAAACACAGGAGGTTGTAGAGAGACAGGAACGTTATTCAAACACTGCAAACAAACATTTGTCTCTTTTTCAAAAGTTTAAACTGTGCTCCATGAAAAGACAGAGATGACAGTTCTGTCTCACAATTAAAAGAATGCAAACATATCTTCCTTTTCAAAGGAGTGCAAAGCAAGCAGTCAAAAAAAAAATCAATAGGGCTTTTTGGCTTTTAAGTATGCGAAGCACCGCCGGTACAAAGCTGTTGAAGGCGGCAGCTCACACCCCCTCTGTCAGGAGCAGGAAGAGACAGAGAGAGAGAGCCACAGAAAAACAAAGTCAAAAATCAATACGTGCCCTTTGAGCTTTTAAGTATGCGAAGCACTGTGCAGCATGTCCTTCAGGAAGCAGCTGCACACAGCCCCCCTGCTCATACCCCCCTACGTCAGCGCAAGAGAGAGAGAGAGAGAAAGTAAGTTGGGTAGTTTCTCAGCCATCTGCCAATAGCGTCCCTTGTATGAAATCAACTGGGCAAACCAACTGAGGAAGCATGTGCCAGAAATTAAAAGACCCATTGTCCGCAGAAACCCGCGAAGCAGCGAAAAATCCGCGATATATATTTAAATATGCTTACATATAAAATCCGCGATGGAGTGAAGCCGCGAAAGGCGAAGCGCGATATAGCGAGGGATCACTGTACACCATTTGCTGTCACTTGTGAAAGTCATCCTTTTGGCTTGTCACACAGAATGCAATTGGAACCATTTGAATTGTACTTTAATACTGGCTTCACCTTTACTGTTATGCTGTCTCACGGAAACAGTTCTAGCACAAAATCATGAAGGGAGAGGTCCAAAGTCATACATAAGGTAATTGGGTAGACATATTGGCAGAAAGCCTCAACTTATATAACAAAATAAGCTCCACTGAAAGTGCTGCAGTTCCTCAACCTTCACAAACCCTCTGTTCACATTGATTCAGCTTTGCTCTACCTTCCATTCCATCTCACTTTTTAAACTGCATTTTGGTATGTTTCAACCTTTTTAACTTTGAGCTCATAAATCTTCCCTTCCATGCTCTCTCCATCTTCCACCAAACTTACTTTAGCAATGTTCCTTTCCTCTTTCCTAGTATTTTGTTTTTAAAAATTTAATTATTTTTATTACATTTCCATTATACACAGATACAGCCCAGCTTCATTTCTGCTTCTGATCTATTTGGAATGTTGAAACGCTATTAAAGAAGTGGGGAAGGGTGGAGTGGTTGCTCTGAGGCTAGGGATGTGCACTGGCAATCGAAAGGTTGCCGGTTCAAATCCCGTAAATACCACTAGAGACTCTGCTCTGTTGGGACCTTGAGCAAGGCCCTTAACCTGCAAATGCTGAGCGCTTTGAGTAGTGAGAAAAGCACTATATAAATGCAAAGAATTATTATTATTATTAAAGAAGCATATAGGGTGGTACGGTGGCGCAGTGGGTAGTGCTGCTGCCTCGCAGTTGGGAGACCTGGGGACCTGGGTTCACTTCCTGGGTCCTCCCTGCGTGGAGTTTGCATGTTCTCCCCATGTCTGCGTGGGTTTCCTCCGGGCGCTCCGGTTTCCTCCCACAGTCCAAAGACATGCAGGTTAGGTGGATTGGCGATTCTAAATTGGCCGTAGTGTGTGCTTGGTGTGTTTGTGTGTGTCCTGCGGTGGGTTGGCACCCTACCCAGGATTGGTTCCTGCCTTGTGCCCTGTGTTGGCTGGGATTGGCTCCAGCAGACCCCCGTGACCCTGTGTTCGGATTCAGAGGGTTGGAAAATGGACGGATGAAGAAGCATATATTTTCATTACTGGTTTCTATTTAACTTCTGTCTTTTTTAAAATAATAAGGCTAAAGCATCTTATAGTCTAACATTCTCAAATCAACTGAATCCAAGTTCCTGGTTTTGAATATTGTGCTGTTATTGTCTATAAGGAGTTTGCACATTCTGAATTTCAGTTTCTTCAAGTAAAGTCTTCAGGGCTGTATTCTGACTAAAATGTTTATTCTTTGTATTGTTAATAATCTCTAAAGGAATTACAATTATGACATGTTTGTCTTTGTGTTCTCCTGAAAATCTGTGTTGCTCATTAGATAACTGATCTCAACCCCCTTCAGAATCTTTGAAAGAACTGTGAACTAACATTTTGATGAGTTTTCACACACTGAACGTCTTACAGCCTTTAGGTATAATTGATGACAACATCTGTTCTACATTGTTTGTGAAAGTCCCATAGTAAATAATTTTCTTTCCAGTATTTACATTCTTTTACTGATACAAATGTCTGTGTTTTACTAAACTATGTGCATTTCTCTGCCTTCTAGCATCAGCCTTCATCTACAGAACTGTGCAAAGATGTCAGACACATGATCAAGGAATTGAGTGAAAAAGATAAAGAGAATGGTTAGATCTTTTAAAAGATCAGAGAGGAGAAGAAGTAAAACTGCAACACTGAAGAAGTGTTCTGATTAAAGGAATCAAAGTTAGATGGTGATATTTTCAGTCACAATTTATTGAAAAAAGATATTAAAAAAGTTTTACTTAGAGATAATCTTCATCATCTGCGGGATACAATCAAGAGTGATATATGATGATAATGTATATGACTGAAATTGAAAAAAATGAAAAAAATATAGAGAAGCCGACTACATTCAGCATAAAAGTGGAAGATGGTAAAAGAAAGAGGAGCAGTAGAGATCAAGGAATAGAGCACTGAAAAACGTGATCTAAGAGTAGACCACTAAATATGTTTTTCTAAGAGACATGGAATATGTGATCATAAAAATCAGGAATTGAAGTAGTTCAGTGTAGAACCCATGATTTTAAGTTTATGAAGGGGAGAGTAAAATCAGAGAACCACATCAAAAGCTAATGAAAGGACCAGCAGAATAAGGGAAAAGGGGACAAAAGCAGTTTGAGCACAGGCAAGATAATTTGCTGTAGATCCCATATTGTGCAGGATCTTGCAAGTGATGAAAAAGAAACTAGGACAGCTGTAAGTGAATTAAAGTACATAATGGACTGGACCTCAAGACAACAACATCAACGTATTCAATACAAAGTATAATTCAAGGTGCTTTACAAATGGTACTAAGTGGAAACAAAAGCAAAACAATAATGAAAGAAACTAATTATACAAAGGGTCAGATGGTCAATGGGAAGAGGAAAAACCTCCAGGGATTTGTGACCAAAACCCCACACAGGCCCCATTGAGCTTTCTATCGTATATCTTAGATACAAAAAAAATTTAAAAGAGACATCTTTAAGAACCAGACCTCAATGTTATTCTTTCTTCCGTTAGCCTCAGGTAAATTCATCTAGAAGGTGGTGATACAGGGCTGTATAAAGATTATCTTTTGGTACTTATGCTTAGGTCTTTATAAAGATGACTACTGTCTGGATCATTGGGACAGCCAAGCGAATCACTTACTGTACCTCTGTGTTGATACCGTTATTTCAGCAATCAATTGCATTAAGAGCAAAAAGTAAAAATAAAAATGATTTGTTTGGAATGCCTGGTTAAGTGAATAGTACTCTCTTAAACTTGTTCAGTTTTAATAACGTTTGATTCATCCTTAATGATATTCTTAACTTATAATACCTATATTTTCAACCATACAGCCACAGTGGGTCCCCAGGACTGTGTTTGGGAACCACTTGACTAGATAATTGGGCTTGTACTTTGGATTTACCAATTTATCTTTAATCTTGCTTCTCCTTTGAGGCTAATGACTGCCAAATTTCCATTTCCATTTTGATATTTTTCCCCTGTTTACATTCCTTTATTTAGTCTGCATTTAATGTTCATCATCAGCATTTACCTTTGCAATTTATTTTTTATTTTTGATACAATTGATCATTAAATGTATTAATTACTGCGGTGGGTTGGCACCCTGCCTGGGATTGGTTCCCTGCCTTGTGCCCTGTGTTGGCTGGGATTGGCTCCAGCAGAACCCCGTGACCCTGTTTGGATTCAGCGGGTTGGAAAATGGATGGATGGATGTATTAATTAAAATATTATCTTTTTGCAGCCTGTTTGAAGTTTTGGAAGGGATTTTATCAGTTTTAGCCTCCCCATTTGATTATTATAACAGCTCAAAAACATTGCAATACACATAACATTCAGAAACATTGTAATATCTGAACAGTGGAAGTCATGGAGACATTGTTTGGTTTTCCATTTCCACTCCTGTTAGTTAGATGCTGTTTTAAAGAAAGATGGTAAGTCTAGAAGTTTTTTCATTCATCATACTACAATTTATACTAGATTTGCCTCTTTCCATTTTACAGCACAAGAAATCTATGTTAGATATAGCTGTAGTCTCTCTAGATTGTCAGTGTGATCCCAGAACCCTTCCTTAACCAGCCACATCCCTGGATCTGTCTCCTCTACCAATTACCTCTGGACCATTGACTACCTTAAGGAAGAGTTGCACAATGCTTCCTTAATTGAACCACAGGACACCATTCATCACATGTATGATACCATGCATGAAACACGGTTGCTCCTATTGACAACAATAGATGTTTACCCAGTAGTGATTAAGCCCATTTATAGCCCCATTTTGAGCATTTGCTCTGGTTTTGGAATCCTTTCTTACTCATGTGTCACCTGCTATGTACACCTATTTTTAAACAACGTAAAGAAGTGCTCAAGAATGTAACTATATGTGATTTTACCCTAATTATTGTTTTAATTGGAGTTATATGTTTTAATAAACAAAAATAGATTAACTGCCTCTTCAAAGATGACTAGGTATACAGTAATTCATTTTGTCCATCCACCACTTATAAGGGACATCTAGGCAAAAGCCAGGGCACAAAATCCTTATTTCAGAGTAACTAAAAGCTAACTTAACCAGTTTTTCCTCTAAATTTACCTAGCAGCATTGCAGAAAAACAATGGTTTGCATCAAGTTAAACACCTCTATAGTAGTTTCAACGAAATTAAATGCACCTATATGGTTTGAAGTAATCAAGGTGAAATATATGGGACTCTGGTAGTCTGGGACCCCCTAATCAACCTTTTGAGCCACATGAAATTCAAAATTGTGTAGAGAGAAGTCCTTGCAAATTTTTTAAGCACATATTATGGTGTTATAAATCACGCAGTACCCATTACTGCACTTATGAATAAATATTGTGGCAGCCAGTGTACAGCTGTTCACATGCTGGGTCAGGGATGGGCACGGGCCAGATCTGGCCTGCCGAATATTTACAAAATTGCCCTAAAGACCGCCTTCATTTCACCATTTTCCTGGTATACCTGGCGGATTCCACGAGATGGCGCACTACTGCCTTTGCCAAAGGCAAGTCTATCCTCTGTACATATTCTTTCTTCATGTTTGCCTTTACATTGACCCTTACTTTAACAATGAATGGACCAAAGAAAAGAAAAGTCGATAGTGAGTGGTGAGTATTTAATAAGGAGTGGGCAGCTAAATATTTTTTTTACCGAAGTCCGATCAAAGGCCATATATCTTATTTGCCAAGAAACCATTGCAGTTTTCAAAGAATACAATATCAGCCACCACTTTTCCACCAAGCATGCTAACTATGCTAGCAATCAGTCAGTGCAGGAAAAGACAGCTATTGCTCAGAGGTTAGCGGCCAATTTACAGTCACAGCAAAATGTTTTTTTCTGACAAAATAGTATTCAGGAATCAACCACCAAGGCAAGTTATTTGTTGTCATTCAAATTAGCAAAAGCCAGCAAGCCTTTCTCTGAAAGGGAGGTTTTGAAAGAATGCGTGGTAGAGACAGCAAGTCTCTTGTGCCCAAGAGCAAATACAAATTTGAACATATTAGTTTATCACGCAGAACAGTGACGCGCCATATAGAAGTAATTGATGAAGACTTGGCCAGCAAGTTAAACACAAAAGCCGAGTCATTTTATTCTATTCCTTAGCACTGGACAAAAGTAACAACATAAAAGACACCACGCAGCTCTTAATTTTTATTAGAGAAATTAATGACAATTTTGAGATCACGGAGGAGTTTTTGGCCATAGAGTCCATAAAGAGGACAACCCAAGGAATGGACTTGTATGACAGGTTGTCTGGTATCATTGAGAGGTTGAAGCTACCATGGTGTAAACTTGCGAATGTCACCATGGATGGATCACTGAACTTGATAGGTAAAAACGTTGGGCTGCTGAAAAGAATCTAGGATAAGGTGAAAGAGGAAAATGTAATGGATGTAATTTTCCTTCACCATAATCCACCAAGAAGCCCTGTGCAAGTCTGTGTTGCAGCTTGATCATGTAATAAAGATAGTCGTAAAGCTTGTTAACTTCATATGAGTGAAGGGACTAAACCATCATCCGTTTATTAAATTCCTTGAAGACACTAATGCTGATCACCACGATTTACTTTACTACTGTAATGCCCACTGGTTAAGTTTGGGGAAAGTACGTCAGCGAGTGTGGGAGCTCAAAGGGGAGATAAGCTCATTTTTGGAGTTAACGGGAAAAGGCATGGATTTTCCTGAGCTGAGTGACACAGACTGGCTTTGTGATTTTGCATTCACTGTGGACATACTGACACACATGAATGTGCTGAACATGAAGCTACAAAGGAAAAATCAATTTGTGCATGAAATGTATACAAATGTGAAAGCATTCAAAGCCAAACTGACTTTATTCTCAAGACAAATGTCAAACAACACATTCACTCATATCCCCACGCTAGTGATGCTGTAAGAGGCCCCTCAACACATGTAGAAATATTGCAAATCACTGGACGATATGCGCAGAGAATTCTGCCGTCCATTCTCTGATTTTGAAAAAATCAAGACGTCACTTCAGCTAGTGTCGTGTTCCCTGTCAGTGAATTCTGAAACAGCGCCACAGGATTTGCAGTTGGAACTGACAGATCTTCAGTGTGACTTATGTGTCACTAAATGAAGCAAAGCTTCCAAACATCCGGAATATGGCAAAGAAGATGCTGCCGTTATTTGGCTCTACCTACATGTGTGAGCAGACTTTCAGCGTGATGAACATCAACAAAGCACGCCTTAGATCCCAGTTAACTGACGAATACCTGATATCTGTCCTAAGAATTGCCACAACTAAACTGACACCAAGCTTTGATATGCTGGCAAGAAAGGGTGATAAACAACACTGAAATTGAAATAATTGAAATAGAATAACATAGGCAGGTAATCTTTACCTTTTAGGTAATAAATGTCGCATGTACTTTATTTTGGTGACTTCACCTCTGGACTGGCTCACCTGTCAAATTTTAAAACCCAATGTTGCCATTGAGCCAAAAAGTTTGCCCATCCCTGTGCTGGGTGGTGCTAGACAGTTGAGTGACAGCAGCCCCTCTGTCATGGAAGTGAAGGGTGTTCTTTTACAAGCCTTAAAAGGATTTGAGAAAGAGGGTAGAGACTTTAGTTTAAAAGCCTAAATAAGGGCCCCACACAGCTTGCTTTGGTCTGAGTGATGCTGAAGAATATGACGGGGATTGCTGATATCATAATCCCAAGAGTGTTCCTGTTGTGGAGGAACACTGCGTTATCTTCAAATGAACTTCTTGGTCTTTCCAGCTCTTATCCAACTAGAGCTATTGCACAGGTCTGTGTCAGGGTGGCAAACTGGTTAATGGCACACAAATACCTTGATCTGATTGATAAAATTGACATTTTAACATTGCATACATCATAACAAAGTGTGCATTTCTCATGAGAATTGGTTTTCTGCATTATGATAGACAGAAGTACAAGGTGGCTTAGCTTTAGTTTTCAGATTACACACTGTATCTGGTATGATGCAGTTTGTCTACTTAAGATATGTATAACATAACCTGATAGCATTCTTCATATCTATCTATCTATCTATCTATCTATCTATCTATCTATCTATCTATCTATCTATCTATCTATCTATCTATCTATCTATCTATCTATCTATCTATCTATCTATCTATCTATCTATCTATCTATCTATCTATCTATCTATCTATCTATTTATTGAATGTTCCATAGTACCAGAGTAAGATTTTAGTTTCAAGCCAACTATGGAGACCAATAGGTATTTTACATACTATATTTAATTTTTTACAGTGGACTCACACAGAGATGGAACTTGTTCCTTTCATTCTTATGTAAGCTCACATTTGTATCAGAAATGTATTGTTATTGGATTACATAGCCATTGGAGGGAATGTGGTCGAAGGTTCGAGGTAAACAGCAGGCAGACAGCAAATGTAGAGTAAAAAGCAATTTCTTTATTCTTGATAAGCATAGAGACCACTGCAGCCCCTGTTAGCTTGTGTCACTGACAGTTACCAGCAATAGCCCATCCAAGGATGGAAGTTAGGTCAGTTTTATAGTAGTTTGTTTACTAAACAAAAAGAGGAAGTATGGCAGTTCAATTTGAGGTCAAGCAGATCATTATAGCTTGTGGTCACACCTTGGATTTGAACATACAGGAGCACACACAGTGTTTCTAACAGTTAAAAGAGTTATTAGCACATTCACAGTCTTAAGTAATAGCCCTTGTGAGCATCAACACACACAAGAACAGCTGCAGCGATCTCCCAGCTAACTGTCACAGGATGAGTGCAACATAAGCAGATTTAGATAATACTCACTTCCTCATTCTTTCTTCACCATCAGGGTTACAATACTTCAATGGCTATGTGGCAGTTGCAATTTAAGAATCTTATTATAGCTTACATTTTGCACATAATGATCATCACACATAATAATTGGCTTTACTACCTTAAAATTTAGTTTAGTACATTAGTCATACAGGAATACACTCTTACAGCTTATATTGTCTGTATTAGATTACACTTGTTCAGTTAGCTTAATGCCTCCTTATTTATTAATACATAAGTGACATGTTTCTTATAGTTCTATTAGCACCATACTTTATTATTTGGAAAGACTGAAGCACCTTATTTCTAAATATGTCTTCCTCTGGAACTATATAATACTGGAGTGAACAGCATGGTAGATAAAACAACTGTTGAAATAATAATACAATCTTTTACCTCCTGAAGATTAAATTTTGCTTCTATTAAGGATTTTAGCCACTTTGGAATATACACAAGTTAGAGAGCTTTTTGGTAAGGTAATCAAAGGGGGATTAGACTTTGTATATGAGTGAACTTTCTTTAAATAATATTTGCTTTACATATTTTATCATTTTATTTAAAACATAAAATATAGATGTTATTATTCAAAAGCAATACAACCCTCTTCTTTCGTTATTTTTTGGTTTTATTACACTGGTTTTGCCTCATTATCTTTTCAAAAAAGCAAATACTGAATCCATCAGCATCCTTTAAGTTCAATGGTCATCTTCAAGACCCCATTCATCACCTATTCCTCACAGACCTCATCATTATGCTTCACCTGGGAAACAGCATGATTTCTTAATGCTTGTCCTTTAGCTTCTTTGATGTACTTTTCTCAGTTTCTGCTCATTCTGCATTTTGCTTCCCACTGTTTAAAAATATCTCTAACGGATTCAGAGTTTTTTTTACTTTGACTTCACTTTACTTTCACTTTTCTTGACAAAGAAAATTGGTAACTAAGTGCACTGAAAACTGCCAAACACATTCCTATCATCACTTAAACCTCTAAGAAAAAGCAGGGACAATCATAAAGGCTTAGTAAACGTGTCTTATTTATTTTTTAACCAAGTCAATTCCTTTTTTCCTTTTGGATCACCAACCCACCTAAAAGAGCTGGGACCTAGAAGACCATTGAAATTTACTTTCTGCTTAAGAATGATTTGTACTTTTTTACAAAGAAGTTTCATTTGACATAAAGTATCATATTCCTATTCATATTTCAGAATCAAGCACAATTTAAATGCTTTCCTCCAAATTTTAAAGGATATGTTCCATAAGCTTAATCCTAATGAGAGGATACTTCGATGAGCATCTTTGGCCGCTGAGTTTTTTAAATGATTACACACTAAAGCACAATGGATCAAGTAGAGCCTCACTCCACCAATCAGGTAACAAAACATTTTAAACATGATCTGGGATTTTTCTATGCAGTTTTTCTACCTTTGTTATCATAAAATGCAATTTTGCTAGATTGCCAGAGCCCTTTCATGGGGAAATGGCTTAGAAAATGTATGGATGGGTAGATGAATGGATGCTGAGATTGATAGATCTATTATATGATATCATAAAGTGCTTTATATAGTTGTGAAGTTTGTGAGACCTGCCAGTAACATTTACTATATTCATCTACTCCCTCCCTTGAAGATTAACACACACACACACACACATATACACTTATGTATAGAGATCTTAGGCAGACAGAGTTTTGAGTGGTGCCAATTGATAGAATTTTCTACTTAGGTACTCATTATCAGCAGCACTAAAAAACATGTGGATGTCCACGTGACACACATAAAAGCGCCACTCTTTCGGTTATATGCCACTTACCAACCAAGCAATGTCTTATCTTGCTGCAGTTGTTCTAAATATTACCTTGATAAACCCTGTGGCCAAGAAAGCAGCAATATTCCCACACTTGACTCCATCTTATTATTTCAATAGTTAAAATACAAAGTATAGAAAATATAGAAAACAACGTGGTATTTATTAGCATATTCCTATACCAAATAGAAGAAAATATAATAGAAAATAAAATAGATAGTAAAGTCTGGATATAAATAGTCTTAGAAAAGCTTACTGAAAATCAGAAAGGTCGGGAGTGGATGTTGTTCTGGATAGCTTTTGTTTCAGCAATCGGTGTTATTCACAGATTACATTCTCCGACATCCAGATGAAATGCTCACACATGTCTTCATCTCTGACGTCTCTTCCTCTGTCATTGCCCTGCTGTTGTCATCTCTTTGGTAACCTTGGGTGAGCTATATTTATGTGTGAAAAAGGAGACAAGACAAGATAAAGTGTTGGGGCACCTTGAAGGCAAAACATATCAAAATTGTAATTGGTGTTTTCAGACTGGAATCAAACAATAGAGTGATCCAAAATGGCGGCGGCACCTCTTAAGAAGAAGCCAGACCAGAAGGAATAAGGCCAGGAAGCTGTGACCGAGAAGTGACATCACTGGGACTGCCAGTCATCTGATCTGTAAGGGGAAAAAGGAGGAGATGCATTAGGCCAACTCTCAACTTAGGTTGGAATTACCACTAGATAAGCCTTCAAGTTGTCTCCCAACTGCACGTATGTGAAATATGTTAAATGCACCTGTGGGATTCTGAGACATGTGACATTATACACTTTTGATTATCTATCTTATCCTTATGATGAATGACTCTGATCAGAGTGTTTGATTGTACCTGCTTGCAATGCCCGTAATTAATGTCCTGTAAATTAATTTCATCCTGGTCCGTTAAAGCAAAATAATATAATAGTAGTCTGCAGTTTGCAAAATTAAACATTTTCCACTCCAAGACATTTTTAAGTTAACACTGTGATATAAACAAGAATAAGGTTTAATTTACTTACAAATGCTTAACTGCAAAATAAATTACTAAAAAACATCATTTGTTTTGTAAATAATTTTATCAAAAGTATCTTTAAAATTAAAATTGCAAAACATAATTTTCACACACAATTTTTCCTATCTTAATACATAATTCGCCAGCCTCCTCACTGACTCACTCACTCACGTCCATCCGAAGCCGAAGGCGCAGTCACCTTCTGCGCACGTCCGAAGCCGAATGCGCAGTCGCCTTCTGTGCAGCTGCCCGAAAAACCTTATGAGACCGACATTGCGGCAGGCGGCGGATTTACGGCCATGAAAATTCAAAGAGAAAGGCGACTTCGACCGACATCCAACCCCAACATCGCGGTAGGCAGCGGATTTACGGCCGCAAAAATTCAAAGAGAAAGTTGACTTCGATTAAAGCTCTAGAGGCCACAAGACACCCCATGACTGTTAGAGATCTTGGTACAACATTGGTACAGGGGTTGTGTGTCACAATAGGTTGACTCTAGTTAACCTGTTAAGTGACAATGTGTGTCCTTCAATGGACAGGCAGGCAGCCCTGTGTTGATTCCCACCTTGAGCCTGTGACTGCCAGGATGCTTCTGATTTGCCACAGCCCTATCAGAAACAACTCTCTAGTTAAAATTTCAAAACACAACATTTCCAAGTGAGCCATTAGGAATGTGGATGATTCCTATTGAGGAAGACAAAAAATGACTGGCAAGAGTTAATAGCTGGAAAAACAACCTTTTGTTACGTTAATGTATAAGTATTCACAGATGCTACCCTGTACTTTAACAGCAAGTTTCAAAGGCCATTATCTTACAGACATTGTGATTTGGTTTTATTTATCATACTCACAAGAAGTGTGTTACAGTCATCCATCCTACTTGGACCAAATTAATGCACTAACCTCTGCCTCAGTCTAAATGAGAAATGGCCATATGCTGGCACTGTTTCTCAGATGGAGAAATATTGTCTGGGATACACATTTACAATAAAAAAGAAAAAGGTACAGATATTGCAGCATTTTTAAATGACGTGCAGTGTCAACATTTAATAATAATTCACTTAATTTTAATATTACATTTGTAGTGCCCTTCTAATTTGATTTATTCTGCATTTCACAACATTTATCAGGTACCAAAAATGTTTTAAAGAAATATTAATGGAACACCACTAGGGGAAACTGATCAAACAAGCTATCAAGCTGTATAATATCACCGTTCAAACTGACCGTATTACAATGAGCCATAGTAGCAGAACCAGCTACTGTAAGTATAGAGATTATAACTGGGCAAAGGACAATTAGATTAAAAAGGTGAGACTGTGATAGATGTGGCAGTTTAACCTGAAAATCTTCTACCATGGTCATACTGTATTATCACGTTCTCTCCCAAGCAGATATTTTGTGACAACTAGATGTTTACATATGTGCTTTCTAAGCTCTTCTGGATCAGCATAAACAGACAAACAAGTTTATGGATGGGAAATGCAGTAGTCTACCACTAAAGCTAAGTCCAGCAAATTAGAAATAAATCACACTTACTTACCTTCAAAATTAGAAGATTTCCAACACTGATATCAGATCAGAACTGTCAAAAACCACTGGGACTCTGTTACACTTATCTCCAGTCTGGAGAAGTCTTATCAGAAATGTACTTCATGGAAGAGTTCCAACCAAACACCAATTTGTCCGTGGTTGAAAGACAGACAAACAACTCACCTACACATGAAAACACAAGGACAGGCATGCAGAAACATGACAGCAGGACCTCTAGACTGATCCTGTAAGTCAACATGTGAAATTTATGGCTATAAAAGATGGAGGTTTGTCCACCAAAGGGATGGAGAATGACATATGGATAAATATCTGAAGGTAACGGTGCAGCACAGTGGAGTTTCCTGCAAGTTTGGGGCTGCATTTCCATAAATGACAATAAATGGAGAATTGATCAAATTTGATGACTCCTTACTTCTGAGAAATACAGGCAGATTCTTATCTATCATACAATATCATCAGTGAGTCAACTTCGTTCTGCAGCATGACAAGATCTCAAAGTATGTTCAAAATTATAAAAACTCTCTGCAGTGAAAAGTGGAACAATACGATAGATGGTATGGCCCCCACAAAGCCCTGATATCAACACCATTGAGCCAGTCTGGCAATACTTGCAGAGATAAGCAAATAAGACAGACAAAATCTGCAGTAGACCTGTTGCAAGTTCTCCAAGAGGTTTTGAACAACGTACCATGGAATTACCTTCATAAACTGCTTTCCAAAGGACCTAAGAGAACAGCTGCTACATTTCAGGTGAAGGTTGGTCACACCAAATGTTGATTTCATTTATGTTTTTTTTCTGTTTACTGCACTTTCCAGGAAGTTTATTGATTAATAAAAATTATTCATGGTATCCCCAACAAGTGACTTAGACTTTTGCACAGCACTTTATGTGTATTTGATGCATACGCATATCAAGAGTGCATTTTATGTATTGTGTGTATATTTACTACCAAAGTTTATCTTGTGCAGGTTTCTTCCTCACTGCTACCAAGGGTTCCAACATCTGACAGTACATTAGGGCACTTTCTTCAGTCCTATTCTCTCTGATCTCGTCCACTCCACCCAAGCAAGTGGTGTCTGTTTCCTCTCCTGACTCTGACTCCCTGAATCAAGCGGAGAACTCTCTGTTGCATCCAGGATGTACTTCCAGGTCAAGCAAGACCATGACAGTCCTTGTATTATCACTATCTGAGAGCTCCCTCTGGTGAACCCCACAGAACCTGACAAAGCAGGCCCATGGGACCACCCAGTGTACAGGAGGACATCTTGCCCATGACATGTAGTCACCCAATGTGCTGTCCTTTCTGGTTCCCAGGTCCATCCTGGGTGTCACTCGGTGGCAGTTAGGATACCAGCCCTGAAATAGCCACTGTAATGTCCTTTCAAATCAGGGCCCTGGTGAAGGAAAGGAGATATTATCACTCCCTTCCTGAACTTCTGTTATCAAGGCCTCCTGGACAGGTAAGGGAGTAGGACCCATACCGGCTGGGTTGACGGTTTGTCTCTCACTAAGTAAAGACAAAGGAAAGCTGGTATTGGATTCAGAAGTACTGTAAAGTGAATTGCTTTTACGTGTCAATAATAAAAGTAGTAAACATATACAGCATGTAAGGGCTATACTGTGCCAACCTATTCAACAAAGTGTGTATACTGCACATCATATATAGCGTTGTAGCAGTCTGGATCTGCGCAGATTCACAACACATTAGAGATGGTGATTTGTTTATTTGTTTGGTGGGGACCCAGGAATGCATCCAGCGTTGGCCTGACTATCACCACTCACCCACAGAGACATGAAATAAGAGTATATAAAATAATAATGCTGCATGTTAAATTAAACAAAAATATAAACAATAAATGAACAGATAACCACTCCTGACTCCCTTAAGGTGATAAGATCATAACAAATAACACAATGATAAACACCTAACACTAAACACTAACAACCAAGTCCATAAACAACAGATGTTGTGTAATGAAGGAAAAGAATGATGATCCTGTGAATAGCTTGCTGTAAGAAATGTATAAACAGTTCTGCCAGTATTCCTGATGTGGCGAGAGGTGGTGTGATTAGGGAGTGCTCCCTCTGACAATGGCAATGGTAAGTCTGACACACTACTCCCACGACAGGCAGGCATAAGACAGTCCAACAAAAACAACATTTATTAATGTAGCACGTTTTCATATAAATGATGTAGCTCAAAGTGCTTTACAAGATAAAGAAAGAAAAAAAGAAAAATATAAAAATACTAGCGGTGTACGCCCGTGCTGTAAATAGAAACCATAGATTCTGGCACTTCAATTAATCAGTCACATCAGTTGTGTATTAGCGGCTATTCATCGTTTTAATTTTGCAGACATGCTCGCCTTCGTTGTCTATCAGCGGCTAAATGAGTTTTTCTCTCCTCGGAGGTTTCGTTTTGCCGAAATGCTTGCCTCGCTTGTGTATTAGCAGCGGCGGTTTCACTTTGGTGACAGAGTCTCTTCCCTTGAGCTTCATGCTGTAGCCTCACACTTTTGGGCTGTCTCGCACTTCCGGGCCGGACAGACAGACACACACACTTCCACGCGTAGTCATTTATATATAAGAAGATGAGGCAATACTAAGTAACAAATAATAAAGTAAGGTCCGATAGCCAGAGAGGAAGAAAAAACAAAAAAAAAAACTCCAGAGGGCTGGAGAAAAAAACAAAATCTGCAGGGGTTCCGAGGCCATGAGACTGCCCAGCCCTCACTGGGTACATCCATACAGAAAGAAGTGATAGTCCAAGGCAGATGATGCAGATGGCAAAACAAACAGGTGAACACAGACACAAAACAACTGACTTTTTCTCTCCTTTTTACTGTTTAGTCGCCTACCTTTTAAAGTTCCAGCCAGCCCTTCTATCCCCAGCAGCCCCTACGTTCCCTGCAGTCATCCAATCAGGACAATACCCTCAGGGCAGCTGGGAAATGGAGTCCTTTAATTTGTAGTGCTGCTATAGCCGCTAAGTGTTAAAAACATAAAAGGACTCTTATTTATAATTGCTTCACCTTGTTTCTGTGGAGGCGTATACAAAAGTAAGTGTTGCCAGAAGTGTATTCAGAAATGTGAGTACAGAAAAGGTACAGCATTTCAGGCCTGGGAGTTTGTGAGCTTTCGCAAAGCTCTTAGAGATGTAGAGGAACCTTGGTGTTGTGCAAACATATCAGAACATAGTTCATCTTCTAAGGGCGGAGTCAAGAGAAAAGCTGAGACTTAGCTACAACTGATCAAAATGAAAAGAAGAGGTTCCATGATCCTATTACATGTTATTGTGGGTTTCTTCTAGGTACTGCAGGTCATCAAGCCCACAGATGTGTCTTGTAGGTTATCCAACAACTCTAAACTGGACCACTATGAGTGTGTCCTTGAGCCTGCTATCTGTGGATTGACTTCCCACACAGGATCAGTTCCACTCTTAACCTGCTCCTGCTGTGATAGGCTCTGGCTGAAATAAACTGATGGACAAATGCTAGATAAGAGAATTGGTATTGTCTATTGGCATAGATCCAGCTGTAATATGATTTAAACTCAGCATTTTACAAATCTGTTTAATTTTAAGTACATGCAATCTTAGCTGTATTAACAGTCTGTGGGAGTTACTACACAAAATACCATATATTAAAACATCTTGCAGTGGAAAATCCCTGTTCTTTCACAACTTATTTTTAGTTAAAACAGACTGTCACTATAGTAGGCCAAAAATTTTTAATGATATATATATATACAAACATAGAGAACATCTTCACAGAGAATAACTCTGAGCAAACAAAAAATGTAAGTTTTTACTTGGCTTAAGTTTAAGTAAGTCTGTTTATTGTTAAAACCACACAGCATACTGCTCTAATGGAACGTAAAATGCTTACAATTGGATTTCTCTGGAAGTCAAACTGTGGCATTCAATCACTGCACATATTTAATAATAAATCAGAACTGCATTTTATATAATGCATCCTTCGCAGTAAATATGCAGCAAAGAACAGTAAGAATTCAAAGGTTATCTTATCTGACAATACTTGTATGCGTACCATTAATCTAAAGAGATGAGCAAAATCATTTTATATATGGGTTTTTACAAAAACACAGCAATTTAAATTAAAGGGAACTAATCGCAATTGCCTAATGGCCAGGGAGCAGATTCACTTTCCAATTATTTGTCTTTTCTCATGTTTCATAGACATATTTAAGGAGTTGATCAAGAAAGCAGCATTTAGAAACTCTAGAAGGTAAAACAAAGTTTCTTTAATGTGGAATGAAAAACTAAGACTTCATAACTTAACCCTAATCCTGCTTTAATTTCAAAGGAAGCATACAGTATAACCAAAAAGCATGTGAAAGCGGTAATCTAGGAGTTTCTGCTATTTGAGTTTTGATAAAACATTTTTATGGCCTTTTATTCTTTTAGCATAGTATCAATTTTGAGAGCACCAGTTTTGGATTTCTAAATCCACAGACTAGCCTTGCAGTTTGATCTCCAATCAATGTCATCATTCCTCAGGTTGGGGGCCTTTTTGTTGAAGGCATGGTAATATTGCATTGAGGTTTGAGGTTTAGGTTCTGTTTTGACATTTTCTTGATTTATTTGGATTTATCATCCTTACTGCACTAAAAAAATCACTAAGTTTACTTATTTAGATACATCTCCCCCTATGTGCAGGTTAAATGAACTCGTAACTTTCTAAGCAAATGCAAAGCTGATGGAGGGAGTTCTGGCAAAAGTAAAGCTGGAGCGCAGACTGCATAGGTTATTGTTTTAACAAAGGAAACTGTGGTAAAATCTAATTTAGCATAATGTTCCAACCCCATCTAATTTAGGGTTATGAGTAGAAACTAATGAGCCAGTTCTTATGACATGGGGCACACAGGCTTCCAGTGGTCTCCAGTATAGGACACACAGGTAATGCTGCCTAGTTTTATGTGGGAGTCATGAACACAATGGACAGGTATTACTATTGTTGGCCATAAAGATCTCATTTAAATTGGCTGCAACTTCTAGATGCAGCAATCCTTGCTTTCTTGACGTGTATGTAAGTACCATTGATTTTTCAGTATAACATATAACATAATCTCCAATAATCCAATTCAGGGTTTCAGGAGTCAGAGGAGTGCCAGCAAAATTAAGTGCCCGAACCAGTCCTGGACAGGTTGCTAGTTTAGTTTAGGCCCTACTCATGGACATCTTCATTTTTGGACAAGCTGGAATCACCAGTTAATTTAATCAACATGTCTCTAGGGTTGTGTAAGCAAACATAAGGAGAACACACAACTTCACACAGGTGACAGCCAGGTGCACACTCATCCAACATGCCACCCAGAATCTAACTAATCTTTCATCAATTAATGAAAATCATTCTATTCCTTCGTTCATACATATTCTGGACCTGCTTTTTCTGGTTTGCGCTGTGGAATGTTGTAGTCTATTTACTAGATAAAATACTATTGATATATTTTGAGTACATCAGGCATTTTGTGCATTATTTTCCATATTCTAAACTAAGTAACAATACCTTTCTAATAAGATTAAGTTCATCCATCCATCCATTTTCCAACCCGCTATATCCTAACACAGGGTCACGGGGGTCTGCTGGAGCCAGTCCCAGCCAACACAGGGCGCCAGCCCATCACAGGACACACACACACACTAGGGGCAATTTAGGATTGCCAATGCACCTAACCTGCATGTCTTTGGACTATGGGTGGAAACCGGAGCAACCGGAGGAAACCCACATTAAGTTCATGATTTTGATGAAATAAAATGAACGTCTGAGGCTGGGTCTGTGATTGGTGATTCAAATGTTTGATTTCCCCTGTAAGGTTCCACGTTAAAGTTTCATGATAGATGACAGCAGGATTTGTCAAACACTTCTAAAAACTACTGACTGCTTTTCATCACTGGCAAACCCTGAAATGTACAGCTGAATTTTCTCAGCAAAAATGAAAACTTACAGCATGTTTACTGATAATTTCTCCTCGAAGAAGCATGCACATTAAAATGTAACAAGAAAAGGGCCAAGAATAGTTCCCTGCGGGACTCTCAATTGCACAGTGATTGAAATCGAGAAAATCCAACTGGTTCAGAAAATCCATAGCCTTGGAGTTAAATCAATTGTCAACTTGCAAATTAAAATCACCAACTGCCATAATATGTTTATAATCAGTAAAAAGAAATGGATAGAAATTAATTAAATTCGGGAAGAAGTATTGACTTTTGTGGGGTGGGTGGTATGCTGTATAATAATAGGCAGGACAGGTTCGTCTCAGTTAAGTAAGTTAAATCATTAAAAAAAATGGAAACGTCTATCAACAGTCTATCTTTGGCAACACTGGACAAGGTGTCAATCTATTACAGGGCACTTCCCAATAGAAATGTATTTGTAAGTAAGAACATTAAAAAAAGTTTGGAATATAGTAGCAAGTCAACATTTAAAGAGAGAAAAGAAATACGTGCAGTGTGAATGTCTTTGTTGGTACAGTCATTGAGAGACATGCTTCACTTTACATCTCTGACAAATAGGGTTGGGGGAATGCAAGAAAAGGATGTCAATCAAAAATTTAGATTTAGAAAAATGAACCCCATTTTATTAATTTATAATGATTCAATTGCATTTTAGCATAAAAGTATTGAAAACTCCAACATACATAAACGCACTTACTGTATCAGGTTAATTAACATTAGAATTACCAGAGCCTACGAAAAAACTCGTAGATCCGGCCCACCTTAAATCGCGTCTTAAAACCGTTCTCACCTCTCCGCCAGTGTCTTTTGTCATCTAAATGTACTGATAAAGACAAGCTGCCAGCAGCCGGCTATTCCATCCCCCCACCGACTTGCATCTCCCAGCTCATGCCTTGATTGATTATCTGGGAGTGAAGTGGAGTTTTAGAGTGGAAATAATAGATTGTTATTTGGAACACACGCATTTCATATGTGTTGCATTTCTACAGTAATCTGTGTAAACACATTGTTAAAACAGAAACGTTTTTTATATTATAGTAGCAAATGACAACATGTAGGCATAAACTATATAATGTATGAAGCCTGAAGTCCAAATATTAAAGAAACACTTTCACAAAAGGTACAAAAAAAAAAGCCACCGCCAAAAAAAGCCGCCTTAGTGTGTGACATTGACACACATTAACTATCGCTCTTTCCGTGGTGCAACAGTATCAGTCGCTGACTGGGAATGAGAAGGTCATGAGTTCGATTCTCCATGACTCCCTTTTGAGAAGTGTTCTTATTTTAACTATTTTAGAATAAAAAGATACATTTGATTTCAGTCTGTAACAGCCGGTGTAATATATGATATTTGTAAAGGTTAGCTTTGTTTATTTTTTTTAAATTCACTTTTCATTGTCTCAGTCGCATTCAGGATCCTTCCCTACCCCATCTAACACTGCTGTTTTCACATAAAGACGCGCTATAGCTCTGAAGTGTATCACGATACATACGGCCGCGTGTTTTTTTTCCCCCAATATTGCCAGTCCCCACGTGTTGCTGTATGCTGTTTCTTTTGTACTCCAGGACATGCAGCGGAAAGCATAGTAAAGAGCAGTAACTTCAGCACTATATGCAATCATCAGACACTCCCCATCTGACACTGCTGTTTTCACATAAAGACGCGCTATAGTTCTGCAGTGTACTTGTGGCTGCATTGTTGTACCAATACTTGCGAACTGAAGTGTCTGCATGCACTTTTTGTGGCATTACACGTGTATTTTTTGAACATGCCCGTGTCGCTCAAACACAGCAATATATCCATCCATCCATCCATTTTCCAACCCGCTGAATCCGAACACAGGGTCATGGGGGTCTGCTGGAGCCAATCCCAGCCAACACAGGGCACAAGGCAGGGAACCAATCCCGGGCAGGGTGCCAACCCACCGCAGGACACACACAAACACACCCACACACCAAGCACACACTAGGGCCAATTTAGAATCGCCAATCCACCTAACCTGCATGTCTTTGGACTGTGGGAGGAAACCAGAGCGCCCGGAGGAAACCCACGCAGACACGGGGAGAACATGCAAACTCCATGCAGGGTGGACCCAGGAAGCGAACCCGGGTCTCCTAACTGCGAGGCAGCAACGCTACCACTGCGCCACCGTGCCGCCCCACAGCAATATATGTTGATGTAAAAGTATAACAAAACAAGTGCACTTTTATTCAAGACTAAAACCGAAGCAAAAAGAAAGCAAGTTACAGTAGGCGGTTGATATGACAGCTTGGTGGAATGCTAAGAACTGCTGATTTCCATTCCGTGCTATATAACTGTTAACATTTGAATCTGATGATTGCATATAGCGCTGTCTTATTCAGTGTGCGCAAGAACATGCAGGTGGCCAGTTGCTGCGTGCTACAACGCACATTTTAAAAAAAGAAAGAGACAAATATATGTGACGTTTTGAAGAAATAATTTTATGACGCGAATAGTACCAATCAGAAAACATCGTCGAAGTAATGCAATATTATTTGAAAATGAACAGCGTCAGGTTGGGTGTGAAGTTATACTGGCGCTGTTTGAGTCAGATCAGAAGCTGAATAAGCTGAACAAGCTTCTGTTCTGACTCTAAGTAAAAAAGCATGAATTAATCAACAGAAATAACCACGATTGACATTTTAAACTTAACGATTTACAGTGCATATCAATTTATAAATTTAATGTCCGTTTGAGGAAAAAAAAAACATTTTCTCCAAAGCTGGGAATCGAACTGACGTCTCTGCAGTATGGTAGGGCAGCTGTGCTCCAAGTCAGCAAACTGTAGCGGTAAGCCACGGAAGGTGTTGTAGCATCTGTGAACCTTTTGTGAAAGTGTTTATTTGATGTTTGGACTTCAGGCTTCACAGATTCTATAGTTTATGCCTACATTTTGTAACATTTATTACTAAAATATGAAAAAGTTTCTGTTTTAGCAATGTGTTTACACAGGTTACTGTAGAAACGGAACACGCATGAAATGCATGTGTTCCAAATAACGATCTATTATTTCCATTCTAAAACTCCAGCAGTTCAGTCACTCCCAGATAATCAAATAAGACATGAGCTGGGAAAACTTAGTGAATGTTCTGTGACGGTGGGGGATGGAATAGCCGGCTACTTGCTGCTCGTCTTAATCGGCACATTTAGAAGACAAAAGAGAGGTGAGAATGGTTTTAAGGTGGGCCGGATCTATGAGTTTTTTCGTAGACTCTGGTAATTCAAGTGTTAAACATCATGCAGATAGATGCTCTTCTGATAAGTGACACAGCACCCAGATACAGAACAAAAACCATGAAGAATAACATCAACATGAGGCAGTATGGTAAATTAAATAAATAAAAATTACCATAATTAAAAAGAACAAATAGAAAAAAAAATGCACAGTCTAGCCAGAGGAGAGAGTGTATCCTCTAATGGTAGTTCCCTGAAGCACCATAGTAGATCCAGCATTGTGTTGCAGATGCTTTGCAGGGTAAATAGGGCCACATATCATTAAGTAAGCAGTCAAGACTTTTGCATTTTCAGGACTCTATTGTGTTTTGTTACTCTGCTACAAAGCATTTGTTATTATCATGTTATTCCTTTTGACTTCTACCTTTTATGATAATTCTTGTACTTCTATGTTCACTTTACCATGTAGATTTATCATTTTCCTTTGCTCACAGGAGCTAATTATTTTAGGCAGTTGCAAATTTCCAAGCTACATTGGGCTGATTAATTGAAGCAGTCTCTTTTGAGCTCTTTTATAGTTTCTATAAATTGATAAGCTCCTGTATGTTCGTAAGAAGAGAATAGATAATTGTTAAGACTATGATACTGCTGATTTCTCACTCAGTTCCTCTTGCAGATTGGCTTTCCTTGCTTGCCTTGAAATGATTAAGCTGTGCCTTTTTGCAGCATGATCTAAGATAGGGCATTAGGTCTTGACAGCAGTAAGCAAGGAGTAAAATATTATATAAATGTGAATTAATCCATTTCAACCCTTGCACAACCCCCACACCTCATTTTTTGTCTTCCCTTTCCAGTCTAAGCTGGCACAGTAGCCTATCTACAAAATTTTATCAAAGCATACTGTTCATCACTGCTTTCTATCTGTTTCTTACAATATAAATGAGGGGTACATTTGTGCTTGGAGGTGATTTACTAGGTCCTCATAGAAGAAACGGACACTTGGGCTAATGAGGGGGAAAAAGGAATGGGCTTGAAACACTGTGGCCAGCATGTCCATGGCTGGCAGGAACTGCTAAATATATATATCATTTATATATGGTTAAGTTATTAATTATTAATACATTATTAATAACAAATTGTAATTGTAATTAATAAAAATTAAGATTTACGTACATTGGACAACAAAAAAAATCATGTTGTCAATATCTTATTTTATTTCATGATCATTGATATGGAAGAGGCTGTCAACTTTCTTCTAAACTAACATGTTTTAAATATCCTATTACTTAGTGTTTTCCATTTTCTTTCTGTACTTATTGTCTACTAGACATCCCCCACTGCTCAGCTGGTGTAGAAGTGAAACTGGACAAACTTTAAAAATCAATAAACAACAAGGTATTGCTACCAAAGCGGAGGCAAGATACACTCCAAAACATAGAGGTAGGCCGACTCCCCACTCCTGAAGTCATGCTTTCCCCTCCCCTCGGCCTGCAGCCTCTGTCTCGGATTAGCACTAATATATTGCTCCTGCAAGCAAACTATGATTCTTAGTGTGAAGAGAGAAGTTGAAAAATCATCTGGAATGTTCAAGGAAATTCTAGAAAAAAACCCGATCTAAATCTGTTAAGTAGTTCGATCGTTCGCTAGCTAAGCAGATGTATCAATTATAATTACGAATTATGACACATTCCTAATAGTTGGTGACTTTAACTTTCATATAGATAATCAGTGTGACCCAAAAGTAAAAGAATTTATGAACCTCCTGGACTCCTTTGATTTGAGACAGCACGTTAGTCAGACTACACATAAAGCAGGTCATACATTAGACTTAGTAATTACTAAAGGACTAAAAGTTGATGTAAAGCAGATCGTTGATATTGGTCTATCTAAAAATATTCTTTTATTATTTAATATACAAATAATGCACATTGTTAAAAAACACTTCTTTGATTCATCAGCAGCTTCAAAATTTACAAACATTCTAAGCAACTAGTCCATTTATAGTGCTTACTACAATAGTAAGAATAATGTAAATAGTAAGGTGGAAAATTTTAATATTAAGGTGAGAGCAGTTGCTGACATAGTCGCACCTGAAAAGACAGTTAAAAAATCTTCTAGCATTGTTATGCCATGGAAGACCCAAAGAGTGTCTTATTTAAAGAGAACATGCCGGAAAGCTGAGCGTAAATGGAGAAAAACTAGACTAACTATCCACTATGAGATATTGAAGATTAAAATAACAAAATACAACAACATATTCCGTCTTGAGAGGCGGTGTTATTTCTCTAGAATTATAAATAACAATGATAGTAATTATTATGATAGTCTTATTCTCTACGATTGATAAATCCAGGTCACCCAAATGGAATGGTTTGGAATGCCTCCAAAATACTTCCAGTGAAACTTGTGAGGCTATTGCTGTTTTTTTTAATCAAAAAATTAATGATATTAGAAACAATATAGTACATCTCCCCAACACTGGTCCTCTTAAGCCCCAGTACTCCATTATAAACAAATTAAATTCTTTCACCAGGATAGATTTACCTGATTTATATAAAATAATTTCTCATCTGAGACCCTCCACCTGCATCCTTGACCCAATACCAACAAGTTTTTTTAAAGAAGTATCTGGCGTGCTAATTGACAATATTCTTGACACAGTAAACTTGTCATTAGATACGGGGGTCTTCCCAGACTGTTTTAAGACTGCTGTAGTTAAACCCCTACTCAAGAAAAATAATCTTGACTCCTCTGCTTTTGAAAATTTTAGACCTATCTTTAACTTGCCTTTCTTAAGTAAAATTCTAGAGAAGACAGTCATTATGCAGCTTAATGACCACCTCATTAAACATGCTATTCTTGATAAGTTTCAGACGGGTTTCAGAACAAATCACAGTACAGAAACTGCACTTGTTAAAGTAGTAAATGACTTGTGGGTAAATGCAAACAGAGGTCGTTTATCTGTTCTCATCCTTTTAGATCTGAGTGCCGCATTTGACACCATTGATCACAATATTCTTAGAAATCGCCTTAGTCAATGGGTGGGCCTCTCTGGCAGTGTCTTAAATTGGTTTGAATCCTACCTGGCAGGTAGAAAATTCTTTGTTAGCTTTGGTAATTATACTTCTATGACACATGATATTCTATATGGTGTTCCAAAAGGCTCTATCCTGGGTCCTCTGCTCTTTTTGATTTACATGCTTCCGTTAGGTCAGATTATCTTGGGGTGTAACGTGAGCTGCCACAGCTATGCTGATGACACGCAGCTGTATTTATCAATAGCACCTGATGACCCTGACTCTGTTGATTCATTGACACAATGTCTTACTTGTGTTTGTGAATGGATGAGAAGTAATTTTCTCAAACTAAATAAAGAGAAAACTGAAATTTTAGTGATTGGCAATAATGGATATAATGAGGTTATTAGAAATAAACTTGATGCATTAGTATTAAAAGTCAACATGGAGGTAAAGAATTTAGGGGTAACTGTTGACTGTGACCTGAATTTTAAATCGCATATTAATCAGATCACTAGGACAGCATTTTTTCACTTAAGAAATACTGTATAGCAAAAGTTAGACCTCTTATATCATTGAAAGATGCTGAGAAATTAGTTCACGCTTTTGTTTTCAGTCGATTAGATTACTGTAACACACTCCTCTCAGGACCACCCAAAAAAGACATCACTCGATTGCAACTAGTGCAGAATGCAGCTGCTAGAATCTTAACTAGGAAAAGAAAATCCGAGCACATTTCTCCAGTTTTAATGTCACTACATTGGTTACCTGTGTCATTCAGAATTGACTTTAAAATACTGCTTATGGTTTATAAAGCCTTAAATAATCTCGCTCCATCTTATATTTCAGAATGTCTGACATCTTACACTCCAAATTGTAACCTTAGATCTTCAAATGAGTGTCTGCTTAGAATTCCAAGAGCTAAACTTAAAAGAAATGGTGAGGCGGCCTTCTGCTGTTATGCACCTAAAATCGTGAATAGCTTGACAATAGGAATTCGCCAGGCTAATACAGTAGAGCACTTTAAAGCACTGCTGAAAACACATTACTTTAACATGGCTTTCTCATAATTTAATTTTAGTTTAATTCAGACGCTCTGTATATCCAATTAATTATCATTATTATTCACGGTGGCTCCAAAATCCGTACTAACCCCTACTCTCTCTTCTGTTCTTTTTCTGGTTTTCTGTGGTGGCAACCTGCGCCACCACCACCTAATCAAAGCACCATGATGTCCCTACATTGATGGATTAAAGACCAGAAGTCCACGTGACCATCATCATCAAGTCCTTCCATGAGAACCCTGAATGCAATGAGGACTGACTGATGTCATTTATGTTAGGTAGAATGCCTAGAGGGGGCTGGGCGGTCTCATGGCCTGGATCCCCTGCAGATTTTATTTTTTCTCCAGCCATCTGGAGTTTTTTTGTTTTTTCTGTCCTCCCTGGCTATCTGACCATACTTTTATTCTATGTCAATTAGTGTTCTCCATTTTAATTCTTATTTTGTCTGTTTGTTTTCTCTTTCTTCATTATGTAAAGCACTTTGAGCTACATTATTTGTATGAAAATGTGCTATATAAATAAATGTTGTTGTTGTTGTTGTAAGATACCCCCCGAGGCTAGCATGTGAGTGAGGAGAACCCCACCCCCTTCCCTTCGGCCCGCTGCGTCTCTCTCGGATTCGTGCAAATAAATCGGTACCACAAGCGAACTATGATAGTCCGATGAGAGGGGTCACAAAATCAACCGGAATGTTCAAGCAAATTATAGTAGTTAAGTAGTTCTCCTGTGAAAAGTGGACAGACAAACAGATAGACAGATGTTGGATTTTATGTATACTGAAATAAGATGGATGTATTTTCAGACATCTTCTATCTAAATTATATTGCTGTGACTACAGAAAGGTAATTTTTGCAACATGGATGACCTAGGACAGCTGGACTTAAAACCACACTGCACTCATAAAAATGTGCGTTTCATATATATATATTGCATAATGTGTCTCTGGTTTGTGTTAATGGTGCACTGTTCATATTATATTTGTAATTATATAGAGCATGTGTGCTGCTGCCTTGCAATAAGGAGACTGAGATTTACAACCTAGGTGCTCCCTGTGTTGTGACCATGCCCCACTGTCCAAAGACATGCTGGTAAGGTGAATTGGCCCAAGTCTGTGTGCTTGTGTTCACCCTGTTATGGGCTGTGGCCTTGTCCAAGTGTTCCTGCCTTGTGCCTAATGATTGCTGGGACAGGCTCCAGCTACCTTGTAGCCCTGCCCTGGAGAGGCAGGTTAAGAAAAAGAGGGATGGATACTGCATGTAATTAGAATAAATTAAAATTGAAATCATTCCTGTTTTCTAAATTGACCATGAATTTAAAAGAGGCTATTTAGATATAGAAAGAATCAAAAACTTTACTTTCTAGAATATTAGCTATAATAAGGTGAAAATATAGAGAAAAAAATATCACAAATAAGATAGTGAATTACACTTTGGCTGGTTGTACTTCATCAACACATATATACTGGTGAATAATGAAATTCATAATGTCACACGGGTGTGTTTCTGGGACATCTGTAGAGCTCTGATTATGGTAATTCTCCTCCAGACCAGGGGTTGTGCTGTTGCTTAATGCCTTTTCTTTTCCTCCATCTGCAGGATGGCAGATTGACACCTGTTCCACCTCTGACATCACTTCCATCATACGTCCTTCATCTGCCTTTTCCTGTCTGGATACCATATAAGGACCTCCTACCCCACATCACTTCAGTTTGATCTGGGACTGCCGTCTGCAAAGACATATTGCTTGTTTATCATTTTTTTTTGTTTACTCCTGAAAATATATGGGAATCATGAAGTGCCTCAACCCTTTCTGACTTCTTGTATTATTCTTACAAGAGTTTCATATAGTTATATAAGATATATTCTCTAAAAAATGGCATGTAGATGCAAAGCAGCAGGTCCAGATGGAGTATCGCCACGACGGCTGAAGGCCTGTGCATTGGAGCTGGGGAGTCCTCTACATCGCATCTTCAACCTGAGCCTGGAACAGGGGAGAGTCCCGAGGCTTTGGAAAACATCTTGCATCACCCCAGTCCCAAAAGTATCACATCCTAGTGAGCTGAATGACTTCTGGCCTGTCGCTCTGAAGTCGAATGTGATGAAGACCATGGAGTAGCTGCTGCTTCACCACCTGAGGCCACAGGTCTGTCACGCCCTCGACCCTCTGCAGTTCGCATACCAGGAGAAGGTGGGAGCGGAGGATGCCATCATCTACATGCTACACCGATCCCTCTCCCACTTGGACAGATGCAGTGGTGCTGTAAGAATTATGTTTCTGGACTTCTCTAGCGCCTTCAACACCATCCAACCTCTGCTCCTTAGGGACAAGCTGACAGAGATGGGAGTAGATTTATACCTGGTGGCATGGATCGTGGACTATCTTACAGACAGACCTCTGTATGTGCGTCTCGGGAACTGCAGGTCTGACATTGTGGTCAGCAACACAGGAGCGCCGCAGGGGACTGTACTTTCTCTGGTACTGTTCAGTCTATATACATCGGACTTCCAATACAACTCAGAGTCCTTCCACGTGTAAAAGTTTGCTGACAACACTGCTATTGTGGGCTGCATCAGGAGTGGGCAGGAGGAGGAGTATAGGAACCTAATCAAAGACTTTGTTAAATGGTGCGACTCAAACCACCTACACCTGAACACCAGCAAAACCAAGGAGCTGGTGGTGGATTTTAGGAGGACCAGGCCCCTCATGGACCCTGTGATCATCAGAGGTGACTGTGTGCAGAGGCTGCAGACCTATAAATACCTGGGAGTGCAGCTGGATGATAAATTGGACTGCACTGCCAGTACTGATGCGCTGTGTAAGAAAGGACAGAGCCGACTATACTTCCTTAGATGGCTGGTGTCCTTCAACATCTGCAATAAGATGCTACAGATGTTCTATCAGAAGGTTGTGGCGAGCGCCCTCTTCTACGCGGTGGTGTTCTGGGGAGGCAGCATAAAGAAGAGGGACTCCTCACGCTTGGACAAACTGGTGAGGAAGGCAGGCTCTATTGTAGGCACGGAGCTGGACAGTTTGGCATCTGTGGCAGAGCAACGGGCACTGAGCAGACTTCTGTCAATCCTGGAGAATCCACTGCATCCACTGAACAGTATAATCTCCAGACAGAGGAGCAGCTTCAGCGACAGACTGCTGTCACTGTCCTGCTCCACCGACAGACTGAGGAGATCGTTCCTCCCCCACACTATGTGACTCTTCAATACCACCCGGGGTTAAACGTTAACATTATTCAAAGTTATTGTCTGTCTGTATACCTGCATTGTTAATCACTCTTTAATTTAATATTTTCTTTATTAGTATGCTGCTGCTGGAGTATGTGAATTTCACCTTGGGTTTAATAAAGTATCTATCTATCTATCTATCTATCTATCTATCTATCTATCTATCTATCTATCTATCTATCTATCTATCTATCTATCTATCTATCTATCTATCTATCTATGTAAAGTGTGATTTTATATGCAGAGCTTATCGTACTTTTTATTATATTGTATTAAAATTAATGTTTCAGACTCTATCAGTTTGCCCAGAAACATATTTTTCAAAATACAATATGCAATTCATAATGCATGCATGCAAGAAAAAAGAAATGTTCTTTTGTGGCTCTTGAGTCCTCCCTGTGGACATAAACAATACTGCTAGACTTTTATAGAAGGACACAGACATACGATATGTAGGCATTGGTGAACTGAAATGGAGGAATACCCCTCAATATTTATTTGGATTACCCTTTAAAATATTTAAGATAATCACATTTACAGTGAACAGCAGAAATTTGCTGTGTTAAAACCCTAAAAGATTAGACTGATCTTATTGAAAATAATATCCTTATTTCAATTTTTTATTTGTGCAGGTAAATTTAATTTACAAAGTTGCGAGTTTGTTGGTTGCATTGGGTGTGACAGTTAGCACTGCTGTCCCATGGCTTCTGCAACACAAGTTGAAATCTTGGTCCTGCCACTGTCTTTGTGATGCTTCCACAGTCCTCCAGAGTTGGAGTTGTGTATTCTTTGTATCCCATCATCTAAAGATTGAAATGATAAGTTAAATGGCTGTAGACAAGTGATTGTGGACTGATTCTGACAGGATAGACTGTCTCCCTGTGAATCTGTAATGGAACAAGATACTTCAGAAAATGGATGGATCTTGATTTTGTGCAAGACTTGTACTACAAATTCATATGTTTTTTAATGATGGAAGCCTTGGATTACAAAATGCTGAGTGGATTTTACATACAGTGTATTGTTTCATTGGACAGAACCAGTCTGTATTCCTTTCAAATAAATTCTTGAGCTGTTATGTAGATAGACTATCATCAAGCATAATTGGATTAGAATTGATTACACTGAAACGGCCCGGAAAGTGGAATAGCCACAGGATATTCAGTGTACTTAACAGCAGGGACTTCATTTTTATATTAGGTTTAACACACTCCATTGTTAAAGTCACATTTCTTGATATCCTGAGGTTTTCCCTTTTTTGAAATTGGACATATTATTCTCCTTCCAAGCTCAAGGCTTACTTTTTTGCAGTTTTTAAAGTTTGGTTAAATAATTACAGTAGCTAGTTGGAACATTAACAGTCACTTTTTCAGCTAATTTTGCTATTATATGACTGTATAAGCCACATGTATTGTGGCACTGCTTTTTATGTCATGGAAGAACAAAACGTGAATCAACTTGGAAACGTCTTAGTCAGTATTGGCAAGAAAAAACATTCTAAAAAATGAGTCAATCAATATTTATTGTACATATAGTTTTGAACCCCTTAAGTTGTTTTGGCATTGTTGCACCTAAATTGCATACCCAGAAATAAATGGCAATTATTCAGCTTATGTATTAAATTTAAATTAAATAAAAACCTTTGTTTCATACAAATATCAACTGAATATAACACTGGACATAACCAAGACATTTTATGATGCACAACCCTGGAATCAATTTTCAGCTGTCAGCTGTCATTGCACCAAGTTTAGATTTCATATCCCATAGCAATGCAAAGTTATACTGTTTCGCACAAGGTGTTCCCCTTTTTGGAAACATTTGATGTTCAGTTTTGGAAATATTTAGTCTCTTGCACCTAAACAACCACTCCCACTCTGGGACACAATGGTGCACTGTCACTGAAAGTATTGACTCTTTTTCCACCCACTACTTCAAGAAACTTCCCATTGAGTGCAACTGACTCTGCCTCCTCCAGTCCAGCGACTGTAAAGCCAAGACACTTCCTGTAGAAGTCATCTCACTTTGGGAAGAGCAGACCACCAAATAGATTTCTGAACTGAACTTGTGACAACTTTACAGAGCTTGACTCCTTTTGTTAGAGAGATGATATAGCCTATTTGTGTTTTGATTTCTATTTGTGCCACTATGCACCTGTTTATTTTTGCTGAACACTTTAGTTATTAAAAGAAGTGTCCCAGTTAGTGCCCCAATATTCTGTTGTTGGACTTGTGTGTTCTCTCAGTTGATGGGCTCAAATGGTGTTATTTGTCAATTGGACCAGGGTTTGGTGCTGTCATCTGATCCTTTCTCGTTTTGTCCCTTTGCAGACCAGTCGAAGAACATGCCAAATCCCCCCCCCCCCCCATGACATCACCACCGGCACACCCACTGATGACGACACTTCCGGCTGTCTCTCATGATGTCATATCCATTCCAGAACCCACCTACAGAGCACATAATTTCCTGTTCTGACTGCTATGATCCACCCTCTACCTGTTTCAGCCATATATATAACCCAGTCTCACCCTATTAGCTCAGTTCTGTTTTGAACTTCGTTCTGTAAAGATGTGTTTGATTTCTCATTTGCATTTTTTCTGCCTTTTTGTTTTTACAAAAAAAAAAAAATATATATATATATATATATATATATATATATATATATATATTGTGTCCTTTGTCGCCGCTGGTTAGTTGACCATAACGGTAGCTCGTGTGCAGTTCAGTAGTTCCCCAGCTCTGTTTTTCCTCCCAAATAGCAACGGCAGCTGCACGCTCTTACGCTCTGTGAATAAGGTGCTATATAAGCATCCGACCCGGCACAGATTCACACTGAGGCACGTATAAATTGTACACAAATCTTTTAATTTTCTTGTCAGCCGTGGGGCACGTCTTCCCCATGTCACACAGGCCCAACACAGTCCCACAAGCACTTAACAACAATCAACACAAATAAATCTTTTTCTTCACCTGTGGGGCACATCTTCCCCGTGAACCCCACAGGTATAACACAGTCCCAAAGTACCTCTTTATAATGACAGCAATCCTTCTGTTGGCACCACCACTCCTCTCAGGCACCTTGTCCTCTTCCTCCCGATTCTGGCCCTGAGTGGTGGTTGCTGGCTTCATTTATGGCCCTCCCGGGAGTGCTCCTGGTGCCTGCTCACCTGTCCCAATTGCATTCCCGTGTGGGCTCAATGATTAGACCAGCTGGGCTGAACTATCTCCGCTTCGCCCCCTGGCGGCCATCCCAGGTCCCCACAGGGTTGGGAAGAACTCCATCTCCCATGAAACCCTGTGGGAAACTGAGGCATCATCATTAACCAGGAAGGCTGCCACCAAGCGTCCCGGGGGAGATATTGAGGAGTCCATGGCTGCTCTCCCGGAATACAAGTAGAAAGGACGTCCTGGCCAGGCATGGACCCTGGCCGTCCTCCACAGCTCTTATCTGCAAGCTGTCTCTCTGTTAAACAGTAAACCTTTGGCAAAGAAACACAGCTGCCCTTCAGAAACTCACTCTTAAATAGTATTTCAATGAGAAACAAACACACTCTTACCCATCCCCTTTGCAGGATCAGCTGCAGGCTTGCTGGCTTACCGCACAACATGTTTCTCGCTCAAGGTTTAGAATATTTAAAAGACTGAGCCCCGGCCAAACTAACTGTTCACTCTCCTGTTCTCTCAGACTGTGTCTGCTCCAGTCATTGCTTCCAAGCCGTTGAACCTGCTTGATGAGGAGGACTTTGTGTTCTTTTGACCTGGAGAGAGGAGCTGGATCGTCACGTTTGACAGCTGCAACCTGTGTGCTTTTCTGCTGTTGACAAACCTCTTCTGAATAAGGTCTTGTGTTTGTATCCACATTAAAGATTTTGTACCTTGGAAGCCTGATCCTTTTTCTAGTCTCCAGTTTAACTTTGTGACCTGAGCTTGACAATATATGCACATATACACACACAAAACAAAAGAGAAAATATATTAGACATAGAGGGATGGTTGGAGGGACATTATAAAGAGCCAGACCGGAAATTAGTGACGTGGAATTCTGGGAAGGCGTGGTGGTGGATGGGTAGTGGACGTCATCAACAGGGGACCAGAGGGAAGAAAGGAACCCAGAAGTGGTGGTGCTTTGTTTATGTGGGATGGGTCATGGCGGCGGTGCTTCATCCTTTTTATGGAAAAAGAGAGAGGTTAGTACCCCACCTTTGTCCCCTGGCACAAGCTGTTGCGATGTGCGTCGGTCCCTTCAGCTGCTCCCCATGCGCTCGTGCGTGACATGACCCCCCCCCCCTTCAGCCCAGACCCATCGGGTTGGGTGGCCCGAACCGAGAGGTTGTGTGCCCAGGAGAGGGCATCAGCGTTGGCCTGAAGGTTACCCCGGCGACAAGTGACAGTAAACTTGTAGGGCTGCAAGTCCAAAAACCACCTGGTGACCCGAGGATTCAACTCCCGGTGTAGGGCCATCCACTGGAGGGTAGCATGGTCCGTTACCAGCGTGAATTCTCGGCCCAACAGGTAGTACCGCAGATATGTTACCACCCACTTGATGGCCAGGGCTTCCCGCTCCACCGCTGCATACCGTTTCTCCCGGTCCAACAGTTTCCGGCTGAGGTATATCACGGGGTGTTCGACACCATCGATGCTCTGGCTCAACACGGCACCGAGACCTTATTCCGAAGCATCGGTCTCAAGGAGAAAAGGAAGAGTAAAATCAGGGGTTCTCAAAACAGGTGCTGTCGTCAGGGCCAACTTTAGGTCACTGAATACCCATTCCATCGCGCTATTCCACACCACTTGGAAAGGGGCCAGTTTCTTTGTCAGGTCAGTCAAGGGTGCAGCCCTCTCGGAGAAACGAGGTACAAACCAACAATAATAACTCGCTAACCCCAAGAAGGCTTGCACCTGCTTTTTGACTATCGGATGGGACCATTCAAGGATGTCTTTAATCTTTGAGCACTGTGGTTTCACCAGTCCTCCCCCCACCAGGTAGCCCAAATATTTGGCTTCGTTCAACCCATAAAAGCATTTCCGGGGGTTGATACAAAGCCCTGCTTTCGCTAGTGCCAGGAGGACGGCGTATACCTGCAGTACATGTTCCTCCCAGGTGCCGGAAAAGATGACCACGTCATCTAGGTAGGCGGCACAGTAGGATTGGTGGGGCCGTAGCACTCTGTCTACCAGATGTTGCAAAGTCGCTGGCGCCCCGTGCAGACCAAATGGGAGTACCTTGTACTGCCAGTGCCTGTTAGAGGTTCTAAAAGCCGTTTTCTCTCTTGCGGATACCATTAAGGGAATTTGCCAGTATCACTTTGTCATGTCAAGGGTAGTCAAATACCTAGCTGTCCCCAGCCTCTCGAGGAGTTCGTCCACATGGGGCATGGGATAGGCATCGAACTTGGAGACCTGATTAAGACGTCTGAAGTTGTTACAGAACCTCCAGGAGCCATCCGGCTTGGACACAAGGACGATAGGACTGGACCAGTACGACTCGATATTGTCCGCCTCCGAGAGGGGAATGATAGGAGGAGGCGGAGGCCGTGCGGGTTCCGGTCGTACTGCCTCTGCTGCTGCCAGCCGTCTCCATGCTTCGGCGAGTTTTGCTGTCGTAGTCGCCTGTTCCAGCTCCAATGTTTGAAGTCTGGTGGCCATGGCATTGAGGACTGCGTTCAAGTTCTGCCCTTCTGACATCTTTTACGGGCTTTTTGTATCCTGCCGTCATAAAGGTTTGGGGTTTTTTAGGCCCCGTATACTGTAACAAAAAGGTCTTGGCTTCCTCAAAACAAAAGAGAAAATACATTAGACAGAGGGATGGTTGGAGGGACATTATAAAGAGCCAGACCGGAAATTAGTGACGTGGAATGCTAGGAAGGCGTGGTGGTGGATGGGTATTAGACATCATCAACAGGGGACCAGAGGGAAGAAAGGAACCCGGAAGTGATGGTGTTTTGTTTAAATGGGATGGATCATGGTGGCGGCACTTCGTCCTTTCTATGGAAAAAGAGAGAGAGAGGTTAGTACCCTGCCTTTGTCCCCAGGCGCGAGTTGTTGCGATGTGCGTCGGTCCCTTCAGCTGTTCCCCATGCGCTCGTGCGTGACAACGTATAATTACTCACTCATTAAGCACTCATCTGAACCTTTATTTTCAAAATAATTTTTCATGCCAGTCCTTGAAGCAATTTCTGTTTACTTCTAGACAAAGAGAAAACTTACATTTTGTACATTAGATTGATGGTTTTGTGCTGCAGTTCACACATCTTCTCCTGCCTTCGACTGCAGTTGTCCCATAGAGGTTTTGTGTTTTTCTTTATCTATTAATTTTGTTTTGTTTTTGTTGCTTTTTTCTTACATTTCACATCTGGAATAAACAAAGTACATACATACATTTCCATACCAGATTCTTCCTGTGTTGGGGGCAGTTCCCTTCATAGCACCCCTGGGTACAGGGCAGGAAAAAGCCCTGGACAGGGCAAACACATACACATAAACCATTCACACAGGGGCCAATCAACTTAAACAGCATATTTTGGACATGAAAGTCGAAAACTGGCATACTCAAAACAGTGGAGTGTAACAGTAACATGGAGCAGTTCTCCATGTGAGACTGCAAACAGTGGTGTGTCATGGTGTGCAGTGATACAGTGAGTTTTGACTGAAGAGCAGTACCCCATGATTCAGTTAAATTCAATCAAGATGGGAGAGTACACATAAGAAACTGCAGGTGGCAGAATGGCACTGTGCAATACTAATATATTCCATTGAAGAGTGGTCCCCTGTTAAACTGGAGGAGCACTGCTCAGATAACTGATGTAGAGAAAATGTGCAGCAGACTGCGTACAGATATTGTAATTGATCCCATGATGCTTGAACGCTTTAAAGTTACATACTATAAGCAGTTCTTACAAATCAAGCATAGCATTGAATCCTACAGCAGATGCATCATTCTCAACAGAGCCCAAACTGTGACTCAAGGTCTTCATAGTCTGTACTGGTAGCATTCTGTAACTTTTCTAGGACTTTCTCAATTGTATGTTTTCTTTTTCGAAGAAGAATTCACTAGTACAAACTTCAAGCCTTATTGTGCATCATGCAAACAGTCCCTATGCACTCAAACGGAAGCTTTGTGTGTAAACTTGTGTGCTGCCACACACACAATTTATTTCCTACTTTTTATGCACAGTTGTGACATGTATTATTAATGACCAATGATAGACAACTATATATCATTGGAATGCTAGGAATCTAAGCACTCCAAAGATAATGTCTTTCACCATATGTGGCTTGACGCACGTGAGATCTTTGATAAAAGCAGGTTCACTCAGCATATACATGTCCAAACTGCATATTTTACTAAAAATGAGGAGAGCAGACAACTCGCAAACCTATATATAAAAATAACATTATTGCTTTTGAGTGACTTGTAGGCTTATTGCAATTTACACAATGTATGATTAGTAATATGCTCTGTAATGTGTTATTCTCTGGGACTGATGCTAACTGACTGTCTGCTACTTTGTACAACTCACTTCAACCACCATCAACCGCTTTCATCATTTACATCGGATTCAGAAAGTATTCAGACCCTTACAGTTTTTGACATTTTGCAATGTAAGTACTGCGGTGGGCTGGCGCCCTACCCGGGATTTGTTCCTGCCTTGCGCCCTGTGTTGGCTGGGATTGGCTCCAGCAGACCCCTTTGACTCTGTGTTAGGATATAGCGGGTTGGAAACTGACTGACTGACTGCAATGTAAGTAAATAAGTAAATACGTTTTAATTTTAAAACACTTTTTAAAACAATTTAGGCTGACCAAAGAGGTGTACATGAGTATATAAATTAAGAAAACAATAAAATAAAATAATACAATACAAGTAGAAAAGTAGAAACATGCATAAAAGAATGCATTAACAAATAATTTATACACCAAAGAAAACAAATAGGTTTTCAGGCTAGATTTAGGAAGCATAGATGATGAGGCAGATCTGATGACAAGAGGTAATATGTCCATAACTTGGGTGCTACACAAGAAAAAGCATGATCACCCTCTGCTTTCAGATGTGACTGAGGAACCACCAACAGGTGCTGACCAGTTGATCACAGTGATCTGCATGGACAATAAGGTATAGTATATTCAAATTAGCAATATACAATATGAAGGGGCAAATATATGTAGAGATTTAAAAACAAATAATTAAATAAAAACAAATAAAATCCTAAAATGAACACAATAAGAAACAGGAAGCCAGTGAAAAAAAGCTGGAAGTGGAGAAATATGTTCTCTTTGTGCCAGTGAGTACTCTGGCTGCCACGTTCTGAACCAATTGCAAGCAAGTAATAGACGGCTGACTCAAACACAAATTTAACAAATTACAGTAATCTAGTCAAGAGAAGAGAAAGACATGGATGACCATTTCTAGTGAGGAAGAAATGAGGAAGGATTTAATTTTAGAGTAGTAAGTAAAAAAGCAGCTTTTACAACAGAACTACATTGTTTGTCGAAACTAAGATCACAATCAAAAATTACACCCAGATTTTTAACATTTTGCATAGTATATTGTGAGAACTGACCAACATCACCTCATGACAGAGAGAGATATTTATTTGAATGACACACAACCTCTGTTGCTGAAACCTTGTTGCAGCCTTTTGCTAAATCATTTAAATGATGTTTTCCCCAGATTAAGCAACACTCAATACCCCAGAATGACAAAGCAAAAACAAGATTTTAGAAATTTTTGGAAATTTAAAAAAATAACAATTGAAATATTACATTAACACAAGCATTCAGAGCTTTTACTCTGTACTTAGCTGAAGCCCCTTTGGCAGCAATTATGGCCTGGAGTCTTCTTGGGTATGATGCAACAAGTTTCACACTCCTAGATTTGGAGATTTTCTGCCATTCTTCTCTTCACATCCTCTGTCAGGTTGGACAGAGACCATCAGCAGACAGCTATTATCTGGTCTTTCCAAAGATGTTTAACGGGGTTCAAGTCTGGGCTCTGGCTGAGAAGCATAGGTACATTCCCAGAGTTGCTCCTTAATAATAATATTAATAATACATTTTATTTATATAGCGCCTTTCCCATACTCAAGGCACTAGTGCCTTTCCTATGCTCAAGACTCCTTATCCACTCCTACGTTTTCTTTGCTTTGTGTTTAGAGTCATTGTCCTGTTGGAAAGTAAACCCTCAGGCCAGAGAACTCTGGATAAGGTTTTCATTAAGAACTAGGGGGCTTCGCCCCCTGCTCGCTTTGCTTGCCAACCCCTGTGTTTGGTTAATCGGATATACAATTATAAATTTTTTTTTCTTTGGAATTGTTTCAGCTTCATTATTTGCACTTTTACTTTAAAGCTTCATTAAAAACAATATTTTTTGGAGACACATTGTGGCAAAACAACGTATAACTGCCCGTGAGTGAATATTGTTTCTTTTTCTCTAATAAATAATCTGTCCCTGTGATTTATTGATTGTTATAGCAAAAGCTATTCTCACGGTAAACTGTAAACATTTTAATACGAATGGCATATCACGATCTCGTTTGATGTGTAATGTTATTCGTGGAATATATACATTACCTTTCTTTTTGCCTGTTAAAATTTGCATTGCTTCTCCGTGATCATCAATATACACCTGATCGAATTGTGTATTCTTGGAAATTCAACTTGTCGTTGCTTTAACTGTTCCGGGACCACAGATTCTCATAGTGTATGGTCCATTTTTGTGTAAATCCACGTTTTGTGCATTGAATGATGCAAATGCAAAAAGACTTTGTTGTCTACTCTTTGCCTTTTATTTCTGACCTCGATTTGTCCTGCTATTTTTTCAATTACACCTGGTTCTGATGATTAATCACCTTTTGTTTGCGGTAATGCAATCTTTTCTATATTCTTTGATACTGTAGCGACTGACATGATAAAGTGTCACAAAAGTTTTACTTGAACAATCGCTGACTTCCTAACCCCAAAAAAACTTTCTGTCACCCTCTCCAACCCCTCTTCCCCTGGGTCTCGCCCCCCTTACCGCATCAATCAATACCCCGCTATCAGTCTTCCGTGCTGTAGTCTGCCCTCCCTCAATTGGACTGAACAGTCACTTAAACCCAAAAAGGTCTCAACCTGGCTGGGATGCTACAATACTTTCGAATTTTACTGCTTTATATTCTGTACCTTTCTCTGCATGTGTATCCCGCCATCGTTTGTTTGAGCCTTTCGAATTCCACTGCTTTCATAATCTCTTATCTACCTTTTTTTCTCTCCAACGCCTTTTAATCTCTATTCTCTGTATTGTCCTTATATGTTTTATAAAGTATGTGCTGAGAGCACAGGATATGTGAGTACTATGTGCTTTTACACTACTGAGTGTTTTTTGATAGGTGTGCTCTTATATGATACAGTATCTTTTGTCATTAGGGCGTGTCTTGCAAGAATCTCATGGTCCATGTCCCCGCGAGGCGGTGCAGGGACAATCTCTTGGCACCAAGTCTCGCGTTTATGGTCCCCGTGAGACGCTCCGTGGCAAGTCTCTTTTGTCTCACGGGTCTTTTAAATGTCTTCCAAGAACTTCCGAGAAGATCATGTATCATCGCTTTGCTTTTGCTTTCCAGGATTTTTTTTTTATAATAGAGAGATATGTCTGTGCTTCGCTCTGTCCAGCTTTTCTCAAACCTTTCTAGTCTGCCAGTGCCTGCTACTGAAAAACAACCCCACGGCATGATGCTTCCACCACCATGCTTCACCGTTGGAATAGTATGGAATAGATGAGTTGTTGCCTGGTTTAGATATTAATATTGGTTTCATCAGACCAGAAAAATCATATTTCTCACAGTCTTGAGAGTCCTTCAGCTGCCTCTCTGCAAAACTCCAAACAGGTTTTCATGTGTACTGTACTGAGGAAAGGCTTCTGTCTAGCCACTCTGTCATAAAGCTCAGATTGGTGGAGTGTTACGGTGATGGTTGTCCTTCTGAAAGTCTCTCTCATCTCCACACAAGTTCTTTGGAGCTCAGCCAGAGTGACCATCGGGTTCTTGGTCATCTCTCGCCCTTCTTCCACATTGGTACAGATTTGGCTTGGTGGCCAGCTCCTGGAAATCACTGCCGTTCCAAACTTCTTCCATTTCATTTTTACTAAGGCAGCTGTGTTATTTGGAAACCTTCAACACTGTAGGAATATTTGTAACCTTCCCCTGATCTATCCCTTAACACAATCCAGTCTCTAAACTCTGCAGGCAATTCCTTCAAACTCAGGGCTTGGGATTTGCTCTGATACACATTGTGAACTGTGGGACCTTCTATAGACAGGTGTGTACTTTTCCTAATCATTTCCAATCAATTGATTTGACCACAGGGGGACCCCAAAGAAAGTGTAGAAACTTCTCAATGATGATCAATAGAATGGGATACACATGAGCCACATTTCAAGTGTCATTGAAAAGGGTCTAAACACTTGTGTCAATGTAAATAAATTAGCAAAAATGTCTAAAATCCTGTATTTGCTTTGTCATCCTGGTGCATTGATTGTGGTGTCCTGAGGGGAAAAAATTAATATTAATGACTTTAGCACAAGGCTGAAACATAGCAAAATGCAAAAAACATTGAAGATGTCCAAATACTTTTATAATCCTCTGTATATTTCCAGTATATTTCCAGGACTGCTGTTGGTCAGATTTGATTTTTTCAATGGTAGCTTATTTTCAAAACGTCTTTAACAGAGGTGTACATGAAAAATCCAGTGCGATTGCTTTTACCAATAAAGGAATCTGTTTAAACTGTTATTCTTGCTTTTCTCACTCTGAATTGCACATACACAGTATATACTGATAACTGTCTACCTGTTTTTCATATTATTGTCTGCACATAATAAGCTGGCATTTACTGAATGAGAACAAATGTACCTAATAAGGTAACCCACTCAGTGTAGAATAATCTTGCTTTTGTTCATATCAAAATTGGACATGTTGTAGATGTCTAATTTTTGAGACTTTGGTAGTCATTCTGCCAGTCAGACAGGAAATAATATTTCATGGAAATAATGGTAATGACTGCACAACTGTTAGGGACTTCCAGGTTCCTTGCATAATGCATCAAATTGAAACAGTATCACAATACTGACATTATTTTTGACCTCTTTCACATCGTAATTGATGCTAGGAAATTGCTAGCATGTTGTTAACTTCAAGTACAGTGTGCAAAGAATTTGATGCTCCGGTACATCACTTGTTTGAAACAAACCAGCTATACTTTTAAAACAAGGAACATTAACGTCAACTTTCTATTTTTTTATTTATTTAGTTTTTCCTTTAGTTCATAAAGTTTAACACACTAGAGCTCTTTAGTGCTTCAGGTCATTGACCTGAATACAGTAGCACTTCAAGTTAAAGTCACAAACCAAAACTCTTAGGCATCTGGCTGTACAAAGAGAGTGTGATCTGCTGTGTCTGATTATGTAATAAAATAAATCATAATATGTGAGAAAAATAGCTGAATCATTGCTGCCTTTCTTAATTGTTATAAAAATGTTTTAAATTAGATTTGTGCTATTTCATATACTGTATTAGTGTACACTTTGTGAGTTGCATTATATACTGGAATATAAAACGGAAAACCTTTGGATTCCGACTCAAAAGCAAATACTTTTTTTTGTTTTGTCTTTTACTTCCATATATAAAAATGCTGGCAAATTTATTTAGGAAAACACTCATTTAAGTTAATGCCAGGATCTGATGGATTCTGTAGACTTAACAAGTTAGACAATGTATACCTGGCATAACATTCAGATGCATTCAATGACTAAGTTAACTAATATGAAAGTTAGAGTATTTAACATTTTTATTTACTTCATCTAAGAGTCAGTTAGCACATTTTCTTTTATTAAGTATTTTTGTAACAGTGAATCATATTCAAAAATAATAACAATAAACGAATGCAATTATGTGTGTTCGCAGACTACATTAAATGTGTGCTTTTTAATAGGACATTGCAATGGAGTTATAAACAGAGCTCAAATAGGCTTGTTGTGACTCAGTAGCTTTTACAAATAGATTCAAGTGATGTAAAATTGTCATCAATTGATATGTGCTAATGGTGGAGAGTTTGTGACTAACTGCTGTTCAATTTTCTAGAACATAACATTTTTGAAAGAACAATATACCCAATAGAGTAGTGTGCAATTACTCTAAATCAAGATCCAGAGTTCCTCTGTTGTCTGTGGAAGCCGATGGTGTTTTTCATTCTTTTCCAGATGATTGCCAGAAACCTTTTCTTTCCTTAACCATCTTTATTGCTGTCCATTCTGCTACTCCAATCTATTCTTTGATGTCATCAATCCATTTCCTTGCTGGTCTTCCTTCTCACTGTTTCCAGTTTTTCTCCCTATCATCATTCAGATTAGCCTTTCCTTTCCCATCCTGCATATGTGTCCAATGAGACCTAACTTCTGCTCCTTAATAACTTTGCAAATAGTTTTTTCACATTTAAGATATTTTCAAATTGTTTCGTTTTTCACCTCTTGTCTCCATCCAGTTTCGCAAACTTTCCTGTCACACCTCATTTGAAATAATTTCAATTTCAAAATTTTCCGTCTTTGCGAATGTCCATATTACACAATAACTAGCAAATGAAAAGTAACTACTAGTACAAAATGACTAATAATAGCATCAAATCAGTATCAGTATTACACCATGAAGGGAGAAAAGCAACTAAAATAAGTTTATTAGTTAAAACAGTAATTCATTAAAATTATATAAAGTAAGATCAAGGAAAGGAACAGATTTATTTTATAATGCAAATACTAAAGGTGACAGTTATCTTAAAGATTATAATTCCAGTCTGAAGATACATGGAAACAAAAACAGCACTTTTGGTACAGATAAACTGGAATGCACACTCATTCTGTTGTACGATATACCCCTAAGTGATCACCATGGTGCAAACTGTAATCCTGCCCTGTCCTTGCTAGTGTCCTTGTTGCAGACCTAGTGGCTCTGATCATTTGCTCGCAGATCAAATGTAGTTCCTTTTCTAAACCTGTCTCTGTGTTTACAGTATATTGGTTAGGGAAGCTGCACCTTTCCCTTGTAAATTAATTGGTTCAAATGCAGTTTAGCTACAAGTTAATAGCATCATTTCTTTTGTGACAGATAGGGGGGCGCTATCGTCCCCTTGAACCCTCAGACCAGACGCCAGACACCAGGTAAAAGTCCAAAAAATTATTTTATTCAGACAAACACGTGCACAAAGCACCCTCCTCTCCACAATACTCATAAACAATAACAATAATCATAAATCCTCCACACGTCCCAGTAGCTCAGTCACCCTTCCTCCCAGCTCGGCTCAATCTGCTGGGGTTTCCCAGAGTCCTTTTAAAGCCTCTGACCCGGAAGTATTTCTTCTCCGGGTCACCAACACATCTTCTTTTATCTGGCGGCCCCCACTGTACCATGCTGCCCTGCGGGAATTCGAGGAGCCATTTCCATCCAGGGGAGCTGCCATCTAGCGCTCCGGGGGATGTAGTGTCTTGAAACGGCTGTTTCTTTTAGTTGAGGGACGTCCTGGCCGGACTGAAATGCCGCCCATCCCTCACACTTTACAGTAATATTATATATCAGTTTTATAAATTCAGTCTTATATATGCTGACATAATTGTTCTCTCCTTCCCTAGAAGAATCGATAAAGTGCTTCCTTCAGTAACATCACAAGACCAAGCTGGATTTATTAAAGGTAGACACTTAGCTTCCAATCTTTGACACCTGTTTAATATGGCATTTTCAGCCACAAAGTCTAACACCCTGGAGGTATTATTATCATTGAATGCAGGAAAAGCATTTGATATGGTTGAATGGAACTACCTTTTCACTACATTGGAGAAATCTGGGTTTGGTCCAAAACATGTGCATGGATCAAATTACTGTATACCAATTCAGAAGCTTCAGTTTGTATTAACAATAATTCAGACTACTTTAAACTAGAACATTGTAGTAGACAAGGATGTCCTTTGTCACCAGTGCTTTTTGCAATCGCCATTGAGCCACTGACAGTTCACGGTCGAAATGCTTATGAGGTAAAGGGAATTATCAGAGGACTTTAACAGAAAATTTCACTATATGCAGATGATATGGTACTACAGTATATATATCAGATCCACAAAATACTGTGCCTAAAGTCCTAACAGCACTAACAGAATATCAAAAGATTTCTGGTCTCAGAATTAATTTGAATAAAAGTGTGCTCTTTCTAGTGAACTCTCTAGCACACAATGTTAGATTGGAAACCTTCCCTTTTATCATCGCAGATCAGTTTAAATACCTAGGGGTAAACATCACAAGTAAACATATAGCTCTTTATCATCAAACTTAAGCAAGACTTGCATAGATGATCTACCCTTCATCTCACTTCATATTGTCAAGATGAAAATCCTTCCTAAGCTTCTTTTTCTATTTCAAAGCATTCCAATATACAACAATCAATCATTTTTTAAGAAGTTAGATTCAATCATAACCTTACTTATTTGGAATTCAAAACATCCACACATCCAAAGGGCAACGCTACAAAGACCTAAGGCAGAAGGTAGCATGGCTCTACCTAACTTTCAATTTTATTACAGTGGATAACTGGTGTTACTTTATATACTACTTGAAACTGGAAAAAATGAAATAGTCATTAGAGGATCTGTTCAAAATTTTTTTAAAACCTGGCAGGATCTACTCAATAATATTTTAGAATAAGCATTTAAATTGAGGAAGTGGATTCTCTTCCCTTTTTTATTTGATTTATTTATTTATCCTTCTATTAAAGTTTTACTCTGTTGGCCTGGCTCATGGGTGGGGGTTGATTTGACTTGAACTTAGTTCTGTAAAATTTGACTTGCTTGTATGGAATGTTATTTGCTTTTTAATAAAATCAAAAAAATGTTTTAAAAAATAAAAATAATTGTTTTCTCCTTCCATTTATTATTAAAGAAGTGACTTTTTTTGTACTTCAACGGTTAACTTACCTAAAGCAGGAGACAGGTGCTGGTGCATGAGCTGCTTTTATGAGCACAAACACCAGGGGCCTCATGTGTAAATGGTGTGTGCACACAAAAATGTTGCGTAAACCCGTTTCCATGCTCCCTTTGAGGTGTATAAAAAGTAAACGTGCCGTAAAGCCACACTCATTTTTACAGCAGCCTCCCCCCTTGCATATGCAAATTTCTGCTCAGTGGCAGCACCCATTGTCAAAACAGTATTGTGGTCTATTTTTCTGTCTTACATTCACATTTATGATGCGGGTTTTATAAAATACACCGAAATTAATTGCATATCGTTTACAAATTTAATTTTATGACTGTAAAAATTCTGTAACAATATAATGGCACACAGAATGGCCAAACTATTCCAACTACCATGGCTGCTTTAGTGTTGTTAGAAGACATTGCAAATGGAAGAGTTAGAAGACTGTGCACATTTATAGTTGATGATGACTGGCTTCTAAGTCAAAGCTGGCTTTACAAAGGCAGACTTTGAGGAATTGTGCTCTACCTGCTCATTTGCAAGTTCTGTCCATTCTCGGGTTTTTAGCTTGTGATAAGGACACAATATAGCGCCCTACCCGGCACAGACTTACGCAGAGGCACGTATAAAACAACAAAACTTTTATTTTCTTCACCTGTGGGGCACGTCTTCCCCATGAACCCCACAGGCAATACACAGTCCCAAAAGCACTTAAACCACAGAACAAACACTCTTCCTCTGGCACCACCACTCCTCCCAGGCAACCTCGTCCTCTTCCTCCCTTTTCTGGCTCCTGAGTAGTGGTTGCTGGCCCTTTTTATAGCCCACCCGGAAGTGTTCCAGTTGCTTGATCACTTGTTTCTAATTGCACTTCCGGGAGTGGCTGTATAGTTGTCCGGGCTGCCTCAGGGACCCATGCACCCAAATCCCAACATGGCTGTGGAGAATTCCATCTCCCATGGAGCCCTGCGGGAAACTGAGGCACCAACGTCAGCCAGGGAGGCTGCCACCAAGCGTCCCGGGGGAGGTACTGAGACGCCCATGGTTGCTCTCCCGGAATATATGTAGAAGGGGTGTCCCGGCCGGGCATGGGCCCCAGCCACCCACCACAAGCTGCAGGAGCTTTTCAATGTAAACTTGCTGACTGATCAGTTATTTCACAATCATCAGTAGCGTAAAGCAGTAGCAGGATGTAGTATCCATGCAGGAAAAAGGCAAAATGATTGTGATCATGTGGAAGGACAAGAAAGACATTAGCCCCCAAAGCACTGTTAACAATGCAATAACTATTAATGTTCATGCTAGGGGAAATGTAGAAGTCACTAAGCCTTACACTGTGGTAGCCTACAGTTACACACTGGGTGCTATCCATCATGTAGATCATTCATTGACATTCTATCCTCCCATGCACAAGCAACAATTCTTTACATTATATTTTCATTACATTACATTTCTGTCCCAACTGGGATATCTGGCTGTGTGTGTAGTAACTGTTTCAATACACATCACATGAAGAGAGTGTACTAAATCTGCATCAGTACAGCAGTGAACATTAGACATACTTTACCTACTGTATTTATGTTGACATTTTGATATTTATATGTTTTTATTACATGTAACAATTTTTTCTTGTTGAAAAAAAAATTCAGTGTTTTGTCTCGTTTTCCCAGGGCTAAACCTAACACTAAGGAGGTATTTTTCCTTTTTTCGTTGCCGCTAACTTTCAACAAGAAAAAATAATTGTATTGCTTGATACTTGGATTGGTAGAAGAAGCTTTCCAGCAGACGGGATCCAGAAACAGTGCCAAATTCACCAACGAGTTTACTTCAGAACCGTTTAACTCAAGGGGGAGTTTGTTGGCCTTAGCCACACTATATAATCAGAGGCTGCGTAGGTGCAGCCTGATAATGTTGTGACAGAATACTCCATTCTGGATGGACTGACATCACTCAATGGATTATTAGGGTTCTGTCCTCTGTTAAAATGTATTCATAGGGGACCTCTTCTGGCTAAATTAGGTATTGTTTTTTATTGTTATTAAGACTCCATCTTGAAGCAAGCAGCACATGGAGAAGCAGGCGGCAGACATTCTTTTCCATCCGCTGTTTATTTGCCCTTGTAAGGGCATAATCTGTAGGTATTTTGTTTCTTTATTAGTATACTAGGGGGCTTACCCCCTGCTCGCTTCGCTCGCCAACCCCCCTTTAATGCATTACGCGCCAGCCACTTCGCGTCTCTGCTGCTCATGTTGAGAAGAGGGGGGCTGAACGCACCCCAAGGAGATGCGGTCGCACCTCCAATACCCCCTTTTAAATGGTGATACAATGGGAAACAAATAGTGTTTTTTTACTTTATCAGCTGCTGGCTTGCTGCTACTGCTGCCGTGCCATGTGATCTGTATCTTGCGAAGTGCTTCAAACATTTATAAGCCTGTACAGCAGTTGTCATCTACTCTTTGTCTAATATTTCCAGTCCTGGGCGTGGTTAAATCTCTTGGCACAAACTCTTGTCTCGCGGGATGTGAGTTCTTGATATTTTCTAGTTTATAATTTAAAAAGAATCTGAAAATCTAACAACATCACATTAAAGTTAGATAAATTCTGAAAATAATGATACCAAACATACATATGTAGGTTTTAAAATAAGCTAGATTTAAAGCGTGACAAAAAAGTGACATAAAAACGTCACCTAAAGTCGTTGCACAAAATCGTTGCATTTTTAGGCTTAGAATTTTATATACTGTATATACTGCAGATACATTGTTTCAGTTTTCGCTGTTATTTTACAATTTTGCAAATATTTAGTGTGCATGTAAATACATATGTATCTATCTATCTATATGTATATATATAGGCCTATTTTTATGCATTTGGATATAAAGCGCAGGATGTCTTTGCGAAAAAGAATCAGTTTTGTAATATTTATACCAGTAAAATAGTAAATAATAACAAAGTAGTTTGTATTAAATTTGAAGGCGTTTTTAAAGAAGTTAACAAATTTTGATAGGTATTTCTTGTTATTTTACAGTTTCACACCACTTTTATTAAATGCTTGAACATCACCAGTGCCTTGGGTTGTTGAAGGAGTGTTTAGCTCACTGCATAACTTCGTACGCAAATGCATGGTGAGGGCAGAGGGGGCATAAATGCTATACAGAGTTTTTTCATGTGATTGTATATAGCAGCCAGATTCTTCTCCTTACATCCAAATCAACAACGGTGAGACAAACCCTCAAAAATAGCACTTAGCCTATTGCTGGTTAGCTTCTAAATACAAATGACAGTAGAGGCACATGAGCACAGCACATCAGAACATGAGTGTTGTACATTTTAAGCACTTTTTTTTAGAGTAGAGGTTTGAGGTAGAGGGTGGCATGGTGGCGCAGTGGGTAGCGCTGCTGCCTCGCAGTAAGGAGACCTGGGTTCGCTTCCCGGGTCCTCCCTGCGTGGAGTTTGCATGTTCTCCCCATGTCTGCGTGGGTTTCCTCCTGGTGCTCCGGTTTCCACCCACAATCCAAAGACATGCAGGATAGGTGCATTGGCGACCCTAAATTGTCAACTAGTGTGTGCTTGGTGTGTGGGTGTGTGTGTGTGTGCGCACTCTGCGGTGGGCTGGCACCCTGCCTGGGGTTTGTTTCCTGCCTTGTGCCCTGTGTTGGCTGGAATTGGCTCCAGCAGACCCCCGTGACCCTGTAGTTAGGATATAGCGGGTTGGATAATGGATGGATGGATGGTTTGAGGTAGATGAAACCAAAGTGACTAACATTGCATTGAACAGTGTGCTCAGATGCTCGCTTAATATCATTTCTAATATCATTTCTAATAGACCGAAGGTCTGAGTGTTTGGTAACAGATCCATTATGTAGATTTGCTGTTACAAATTGGTTGATATATGACTAAAGACATTGGTCTGTAAAAGTGCTGGTATACTACATTCTTCTGAACATAATAAAACTTGGAAGAGCACTAGAACAACTTTCCCAGTTCAACGGCTGAACTAGTGATATATGACATTTATAAAGGCTGAGTACCTTTTGATAGGCCTTTTGTATAGCTTGATGGAAAAAAAGAGTGTCATGATTAGGATTGTCTTTCTTAGTTTATTTAATTTTTTTATTTGGTTGTTAAAAATCATCAGGATTTTTTTGGGAGGAAATTTAGAATGTCAGGGAACATTGAGGTACCATTTGTTTTTGTGCTTGATATGTTTTTCACAAAAATGAAAGTTATTAATGTCTCACCTAGGACGTATGTTTTTCATAGGGACACTGCCCTTTTGAGTGTTTTTGTTCATTGGTTGCTCTGCCATTTCTATGCAGGGTCGAGTAGCAGTGTGTGATGATTGGGTCCTCACAATGACCTTTGCTTGCATTTATTTTCTCAATCCCTGAAATTCTTTTTGACTATGATACTGTGCAAACATTTATCTCTAGTTACATTTTCCTTTTTCAATTTTCTGATTTTCAATCTCTTGGACTGTTTACTGACTACGATTCATGCTTTACATCCTTAGCGAGTGTGTCGGATCATTTGTCTATTTCTGGCTTTGACCGCTTGCTTGTTATTTTGTTTTTGTCATCTACTGATTCCATCTCTACTTAATAGCTGCTGCCACCTATGCAGATAGAACAACGGAGGGGTGGGTGGGAGAATCATATGAGCCCCCAACAGCAATCCCTTTCAATATTTAAATGAACTGAAAACTAGCCTGACTGCCAAAAATGCCAGAGATACATGCCCCCCACCACACTTCACAAGAAGAGAATAGTTCTTTGACACATAACACAGAATAAAGCAATTAGTTTTAAATATCGATAAAGACAATGTGAGTAGTTATATGCATGGACTTTCTGTCAAAAATGATTTATGACCTTTAAGCCCGCCCCCTTTTCCTGGGGGTGTTTCTGTCAAAAATGATTTATGACCTTTAAGCCCCGCCCCCTTTGGACTGTCATTAAGCCCCGCCCCTTTTTGATGGATGTGTGTGCCTTCCTTGAACCCTCCCCCGGGACCTATCAAGGGATGAGGTTGGGGTCCCTGTTTACTCAGGGACCTGTCAAGGGGGGTTTTGATGGATGTGTGCCCCTTCCTTGAACCCGCCCCCACCCTCTGTTTACCCAGGGACCTGTCAAGAGCAGACTTGATGGATGTCTGCCCCTTCCTTGAACCCGCCCCACACCCACCTGTTTGGGTCTCCTTTCTGTCAAGAGCAGACTTGATGGAAGTCTGCCCCTTCCTTCACCCCGCCCCTACCCCTCTCCCAAGGACAAGTCTAGGCATGTCAGGGTCGTAGACATGTGCCCAGGTATGAAGGCCCTGCCTCTGCCTCGGCTCCCGGTCAGGCAGGCCCTGATGACTGGCCCCTTTCACTTCCTTGCTCACTGTTTTACGGAGTGTTGGCGTGCGACGAACTGCCTAAAAAAATACTTACGGATCTCCCGGCCATGATCATCATCAACACTCACCGTCAAAACAGATTTCCTGCGTACGGATTACTGGCCAAGAGTTCCTCGATCTGCAGGGTGTTCATGCTTTTTTAGTAATCATAAAGGATGTTTCTTATCTGGTTTATTTCAATAATGTTGTCAAAGATGGCGTACACTATTAGATTCACAGTATGGGGTAGGGCCTGTCAAAAACGTATTTCAAATCTCATGTTCCCGGTTTTCACCAAGGAGAAATGGTCTCCACATTCTTGATCAGGCGTCAAATCAAAGGCAAACAGGGTGTATCCCCGGGAGAAGTCAGAACGACTGATGGCTGGAGGCTGCTTTCCGGAGGCCAACACGAGGTTGAAATATTCTCGAGCTGTGTTGTCATTAGCAAAATTGGGCTGAAAGGGCTTGGCTGGAATCTGCTCTCCGTCCAAATACAAGGCCAGGAACTCCACCTGGTTATGCTTGAAATTGAAGGGGTTTCTGGCGTAATCCCCCGAAAAGGCCTCATTATCCACCATGGCTAGGACCACGTACTTGGGCAGTTGCCCTAAGAACATATTCTCCTGATTGCTCACTCATATCCCTGTCGGCATACTGAGAACTTTCATATTCACTCTTTCCACGGGGTACTTGGCATTGGCGGTCGTGAGGGTGTGGGCGTGCCCTATTTTCACAGCCGCCGAAACTTTTAAATTTCTTGACAAAAAGAGCGGCAGATAAAATGTTTACTTTGTAACGCTCGGCATCTCCGGAAACCAGACAGAATTCATTTTTGCTCCGCACCATTTTTATTCTGACGTCCACCCCGTTCAGAATTAATTTTTCTTGAAGAAATAGGTCGGAATGAATAGGACAGGGGAGTTCTACTGTTTTACCCTGGGCTGTATAAACCTTTTTTTTTTTGAATCCTTCATTCGGTCCATCCAAAGCGGTGTTTTCATGTTCGTTGGCCGTGTCTTTTTTAAAAAAGACCCGACGCAAATTGGAACCTGAGAGTTTCATTGCTGTAATTTAGCAGGCCCTCAAAAAGGGCCCTGTACGGGTAAAGGCTGGAACTCTGTGATATTAAGCGGTCTCCGAGGGTCACATCCACTTGTGAAAATAAAGTGGCTATCGGATAATTAACAAAGCATACCTTGGTCACGGGGGCCGGATTAGTTCCGTCGGCATTACCGATTTTGCATCGGTCGTGTAGAAGCGTGCTGTTCAGATTCAAGTAGTCTTCGCCGTTCCCAGTAATCAGAAACTCTAGCGGTGCGACTTCAGATAGAGCTGAGAGAGGGGGTACCTCATCATAGGTGCTTTTTTCTACGCAAGTCTGAGTATAGGGTACTGTAAAAAAATCCAATTCGGATTTCACACACTCTTGAGACATGCGATGAACGAAAGACATTTTGAGTTAAAAAATGTTTTTCGATTTCTTTTTTCTGCGGGCGCGGGACATATGCTTGTGGCGGAGAGAAGAAAATGATGTAAAAGCTGAACGGCGCGTCTTTTTGAGGATGGGTCCGGCGCATGACCTGGGAGGTCTCTTACGTTTAGTTTCCTCATTACCATCAGCCCCGACCCCCCTTGATTTTCTTCGCTTCCTCGAGTCATAGCTCCGGACATGACCCCCGCCACCACGTCTTTGACGATATTCTTGGCAGCTGATTTAATGTGTGGTTTGACAATTTCGAATCCTCTTTTCAAGAGAGGCAAAACTCTTCTAAACAGACCTCGAAATATTCCTCCGATCCCAGAGCCATACATCTTGGGAGCCCCAGAGAACCTGGGGAGTCCGCTACCCACTTGGGATTCGTAATAATGCACGTAAGGGCTAGGGTCCAGGTAAGATCTCATCTCTGTATTAGTCGTGCACACACCTCTTAGAGGGTCTGAAATGTAACTTGACTATAACCTTGCCAAACTAAAATGGAACCGCTTTGTTCTGATCCGTCTTTATTTCAATGGTCAAAGTATCAAACTGAGTCTTGCTGACCGGAGCGTAGTGCGGCTTGTCATAGGTGATTGTGGTAATCTTATTTATCTCATCCTCAATATGTACGCATCTCAAGAGAGGGACGTAGCTGTCTCCGACTCTTTGGTGAGACACAATGTCGCTGTAGACGTACAAGGTATAAAACCCCGCTCTGATATCCGCGGGGTAAGGAGCATCATTCACCAGGCCTATGGTCATGTCCGAATGGGCTCCTAGAATTCTCCCCAACTGCCCCCTGACATGAAGAGTTTCATCCTTCGCGGTGTTTACGACATAGAATCTTTGCTCCAGAGCGTTGTAGCGGAATTTCACAGTGTTTTCTGGTTTCGGTAAGCCTGAAGAACCAGCCTCAATGGCTTTGGGTTCTTTCGCCACCACTTCGTTCATCTTAGAGGTCACTTTCTCGATGCTAGAGTAATAGCCTGCAGGAATACTATAAAACCTGGTTAATCGCGGGGACACCACAATAAAGTCATTATCCGGTTTGTCTAGGGTGTTCCAGGTGTGAGGATACTGGATTTCAGCCAAACCAACTTCCCAGGGACCCTGTAGTTCGATGGGTGCAGCTAATTTGATGGTAAACTTGGCAATGGTATTGTTAGGGAAAACATCTCAGGAAGAATTGCTAGGAAGAACGACGTAAAAGCTTTTTCTCTCCATTGTAAGTACCTGTGAATGAAATAATAATTTTCGCTTCTCAGTATTTAACATCTTGCGAGTAGCTTTCAGGGATTCAACTGTTAAACTTTTCGGGCCATCCGAGCCATTTCACCAAAATATGCTTTTTTCTATCGATATTTTTTTTCGCCAAAATCTTTTCAATCCTGAAGATGTCCGTTCCTCAAATCTTTTGTAACTCCGCGTCGTAAAAGGAGCCTATAATGTCTTCGCCGTCATAATCTTTGAGCTTGTGACAGGCGGTTCCCTCGGGACTAGTTCAGAAATGGTAAATACCTCGTCTGAAAAGGTTTGTTCGTATCCTTTGGTAAAAGGATTCCGGGATTTCGACACTCTCACTGTATTACCGACTTTGAACTTATATTTTGGGTTTCTTTGGGGTTTAGTTAGGCCGTATAAGGTTTTAAACACTTTCCAAGAATTGGAACTATTCACCTCAGCAGGGGTCATTTTTATACCTCTGTGCTGGCTCAGATTATAAGATTTCACGAAGTCCTGTAGCCCTTGCAGATAGGACCGGTTATTCCGGGAACTGAAATAACGCCACATTTTGGTCTTCAGAGTTCAGTTGAATCTCTCCACCACTGAAGCCTTTAATTCACTAGCGGTGGTAAAATGTTTAATACCGTGTTTATTGAGCAAGCCTTGAAATTCCAGATTGAGAAACTCTTTACCGCTATCAGTCTGAAGTTTGACGGGAACTCTACCTTCCTCCAAAATTTCTCAAAAAGCCCTCATTACTTCTTTACCTGTTTTGTTTTTCAGTACCCTGACCCAGGCATATTTAGAAAGAATATCTATACAAGTCATATCCACCAGATCGATCTGGCATTGACCGTCTATATTGGAAACATACACCTTACTCCTTTTAAAATGGATTCTGGCCAGTTTATGGATCGTGTAGGTGTATTGCCCCGATAACCATTTGGACACCTCTTGGTCCCCAATATGATACCCCGCATGCCGGAGAGCTTCTTTTTCAAGGAATCTTTACCCCCCAAGGCCCCGGCATTCTCAGAGTTATAATATGTTTTTTCCAAGACCTGCTCCATCGCCGGTGATAAAACAGACACTGACAACACTTAACCATATAGAAAGCATTTATTTAGGATTCTGAAATGTTCAGACAGGTACAGCTTCAGGTTCAGAATTACCCACCAGTTCTATCATATCATTAAATTCCAGATCACATTCAGTCCGCACATTCATACGACCCTCATGATTAAGATTCCGATTACAAAACTCTTTTGCCACATGGCGGGCTACAGAGGAAGAGTATTCATCCATTTCATAAAATGACTGCATTACAGTATCATGAATAGAGCTGGTATTATCAAACTCAACCCACAGTCTTTTCAACCACAGCGTGTATTTTGTGTATCGGCAGTAGAATATTAAAATAAACTAGAATTTTCACCGCCAGTCCTTTCAGCCAAGACTTGCGAAAAATCTTCAGAATTCTCTGAAAACGTCCTTGACAGTAGGTGGTTTCAGGTTCAAAGAGGCAGGTATGTCTTCTCTGGCTGGGATGGTCTATCTCGCAGCCTTGACATTCTTTTTTCTGGTCATAGTAGACAATAATATTCGGCAGACACGTCATCAGCCCTTTAACAAGTTGCTGGGCCTATTTCCAGGTTTCAGGCAGCACACCATCTGGGCAATCCATATCTGTCTCAGACAGCTCGATCGACATCGGTTCCTGCGGAACTTGTCTGATCACCCACGGTTGTCCTGGAGATAGGTAAGAGATATCCGTCTGAATACCCTTAGCGGAGATGGTGCTATCCATCTGATCATTATTAGTGAAGATGGAGGAAGACCACCCCGAACCTGGAGAATGGAATCCACAATCCGGCTCAAGGTCTCTTGACCAGAGACTGTAATCTGGTGGTATACTAAAATACCGGTGGTCAGATTCTTGGGGATCTTGAAGGCCATCCGTCTGGACCGCGTTATAGAACTGGTAAGATTCAGGCCATGAAGCCTCAGGCTTTGGAGCTTCAGGTGGGAACCCTGAGGTTGTTACGCCGATCCCCGTCATTTCAGAGTCTGTAGCGGTCGACATGCTGGGGATCTTTAAATGGTCCTCTGACTAACAGGCTGTGTATTTATGATAAAAGGGAAGGCTTAAAATAAAGGAGGGTTTTCCATTGCGTCATCACTCGAATCGAGTTACGTTTCAACCCCCATAGTCCGCTACTCGACCGCCGTTTCAATTTGCAGAATTCAGTCCTTGAATACTATAGGCGGAGGACAGTTTTCCTTGTTGTCCTCCGATACTTGCCATGTTTCGTACAACTTAGACCGAGCTTCAGCTTCAAGAAACTCAGGCATCAAACATCTTTTAACCCTTCTCAAACGATCTTTCAAATAGATTCTGCGGAACGGACGCTTCACCGGGGTATTGGGCATAGATTCCATTTTTCTTCACAGAGTCTTTAGAAATGAAGATGAACCACTTTTTTATACAACACTTTCAGAAGGGGCAGGGTTTTTGTGGACAGCAGAGGCATTCTCTGACATGCCTAGACTTGTCCTCGGGAAAGGGGGGTCGGGGTGAAGGATGGGGGAGACATCTATCAAGTCTGCTCCAGACAGAAAGGAGAACCAATCAGGTGGTTAAGGGGCGGGTTCAAGGAAGGGGCAGACATCCCTGCGTGTACGCCTGGAGCTTCGGAGGCATCACACAGAGGCTGCCTGCTCTGCTCTCATGCCTGCTAACAGCAGGGACAGCGCAAAGACTGTCTGGGGTCTTTCTCTGCTTGACTTAAATAAAATAAAAAACAGTTTACAAGTGCTAAACCAAAGTTTAGATAGATATTTAAAGTAATAGATATTTTAAATACAGGAGTTCTTACCCAAAACAGTAGAGGCAGGAAAGGCTATAAGGTAGATCGCTCCGGCTAGAACATGCTCTGAGCCTGTCCTTAGGAGGAGTGAGCAAGGAAGTGAAAGGAGCCAGTCATCAGGGTCTGCCTGACCGGGAGCTGAGGCAGAGGCAGGGCCTTCATACCTGGGCACATGTCGACGACCCTGACATGCCTAGACTTGTCCTCGGGAGAGGAGTAGGGGCGGGGTGAAGGAAGGGGCAGACATCCATCAAGTCTGCTCTTGACAGAAAGGAGAACCAAGCAGGTGGGTGTGGGGCGGGTTCAAGGAAGGGGCAGACATCCATCAAAACCCCCCTTGACAGGTCCCTGGGTAAACAGGGGTGGGGGAGGGTTCAAGGAAGGGGCACACATCCATCAAAACCCCCCTTGACAGGTCCCTGGGTAAACAGGGGTGGGGGAGGGTTCAAGGAAGGGTCACACATCCATCAAAACCCCCAACCTCACCCCTTGACAGGTCCCGGGGGAGGGTTCAAGGAAGGGTCACACATCCATCAAAAAGGGGCGGGGCTTAATGACAGCCCCAAAAGGGTGGGGCTTAAAGGTCATAAATCATTTTTGACAGAAACACCCCCAGGAAAAGGGGGCAGGGCTTAAAGGTCATAAATCATTTTTGACAGAAACACCCCCCGGAAAAGGGCCGGGGCTTAAACATCATAAATCATTTTTGACAGAAAGTCCATGCATATAACTACTAATGTGACCTATAATGGATTAACTCCCCATTCAAGTTTTTTCAAACATGCCTTTATTGCAGTTAATACTGGCACTGATTCTCCTGGAACAAGAAATTAAAAATTAAGTAGGAATGATAAAACAATATAAACTGGGAATGAAAAAATGTAGTCTAAAAATTTAAACTTTGAAACTGAGAGGATATGGGATAGCACTTATTGTAACAATGGAACTGATATCGCAAATGGAATTTTTGAATGCAATCAATTTATAATTACTACAATACTGCATGCTGGGACTTCTTAGAATGCAATACTTAAGACATTTTTATTTTGTAAATCTAAAAATTATTATTTCAGACCTTAGCAGTTTCCTACAAAATAGTCACGTGAACTAGAAATATAATTTCCATGTAAATATGTTCTCAAGGTCAGAAGTAATCAGAGAACATTTCAGTATTTACTAAAATAATGAATCTTTTTTTTTTGTTACCCACAGAGAATGATTAGAGGGACACATTTTCAAACAGATTTTGAGAGGGACAGTGATTTATATTTGCATTTTAAGTAGAAAAGAGCTGGATGGTGCACCATAAATGATGAACGACTATGACTTGTGACAATGAATTACATTGATACAGTCAGCATTTTAAAGGACATATAGTAGGGTTGAAGGTGGGTCAGACTGAAACTGAGAGCAGTGAGAGACAATGATTGAACTCAGTTTTCAACAAGTCTTTTTTTACAGTTACATTTTTCAGATTACCACATTTCATTAAGTGTAAAAACACTTTGAAAGCAGTGTGCTTTTCAAAAGGCACTTTTTAAAGCAGTGCGTTTTGAATCCTAAACATAAAAATCATACTGACTGTAGAGAAATGCTTAAAGAAAACATTTTATTATAATGGAGAGAAAACAAAATTAATCAAAATTGTGAAAGACTTCAGCACAAAATAAATATTTTGGTTTTTTTCCTGGTTTGTGCAGTAGATGCCTACAATTTTAGTGGTATGGCGTATCAGTGAAAAGTTGTCACATACAAGAATTTATATAATTTGCAGGGGGCCGATACAACCCCTGTCAACAGCTGGATTGTCTGCACCCTAGCAACTTCAGAGAATCTTTCATGTTCTCTTTCTCTTGCATAACACTGATTTGCCTTGAATGAAGAAATATTCCATTCAAAAGTTACATATATTTTAAATGTGAATTACCCCATATAGTTTATAGTGATGGTGAGAAAAAAATTTAATCTTATGTTTTTATGCAGAATGAAGAGAAAAAAGTTAAAACTTTAATAGAAGCCAGTGGTGATCAATGATGCACAATCCAGCCACAGGGGATGCACAAACCTGTGTGTTTCTTCGTGCCATTAGGTGTTGCCACAATGGACGATCTTCTTCCATATCTTTCTGTCCTCTGTTCTGTTACACCCATCACCTGCATGTCCTCTCTCACCACATCCATAAACCTTCTCTTAGGCCTCCCTCTTTTCCTCTTACCTGGCAGCTCTATCCTTTATCCTTCTCCCAATATACTCAGCATCTCTCCTCTGCACATGTCCAAACCAGCGCAATCTCGCCTCTCTGACTTTGTCTCCCAACCGTCCAACTTGAGCTGACTCCTCTAATGTATTCATTTCTAATCCTATCCATAAATGTCACACCCAGTACAAATCTTAACATCTTTAACTCTGCTACCTCCAGCTTTGTCTCCTGCTTTTTGGTCAATGACACCATCTCCAACCCATATAACATAGCTGGTCTCACTACCATCCTGCAGACCTTCCCTTTCACTCTTGCTGATACCCATCTGTCACAAATTATTCCTGACACTCTTCTCCACCCATTCCACCCTGCCTGCACTCTCTTTTTCACTTCTCTTCCACAATCCCCATTACTCTTTACTGTTGATCCCAAGTAGTTAAACTCATCCACCTTCGCCAGCTCTACTCCCTGCATCCTCACCATTTCACTGACCTCCCTCTCATTTACACACATGTATTCTATCTTTTTCCTACTGACCTTCATTCCTCTCCTCTCCAAAGCATATCTCCACCTCTCCAGGGTCTCCTCAGCCTACTCCCTACTCTCGCTACAGATCAAAATATCATCAGCAAAGATCATAGTCCACGGGGACTCCTGTCTAATCTCGTCTGTCAACCTGTCCATCACCATTGGAAATAAGAAAGGGCTCAAAGCCGATCCCTGATGTAATCCCACCTCCAACTTGAATGCATCCGTCACTCCTACCATAGTCCTCACCACTTTCACACTTCCCTCGTACATATCCTGTACAACTCTTACGTACTTCTCTGCCACTCTCGACCTCCTCATACAATACCATAAAAAATTTTGCTTAATAGATACTTTCAGAAAAATCAGCACCCATCATAAATAGGAAACAAAAGTTACATGGGATTGCCTTTTTGAACTGTCATTCACATTTTGAGAATACCAGTGGATAACGAACATGTGGATTATACAACATAACTAATGTGAAGGTTTTTTTTTCTTTTTTCCATGCACATTTTACACATTGTTTGTCATTTTGCATCATTGGTCACGACTGTATGACTTGTAATATAAGAAAAAATTATTAATCTGTATTCTGCATGAAAACGTGAGTTTAAATTTTTTTCTCGACCATCACTGCAAATTGCATGGTGTAAGTAGCATATAATGAAATATGTTTGGGTGGAGTATTCCCTTAATATCCTTATAGGACACAGAGGATACATATAGTAGCATGCACTTTTGTAGCTATCTGCATGGTAGCATCCATATTGATTATTAGTTGCTATTCCCCTGCTGATCATGTGAAATTTGATGGCATCATTATCTGCCAATAAAGATACCGACATACTAATGGCGATGTCTGGATATTTCTAAACAATCTTTTGTGTGGTAGCTATGTCAAATCTGATTATCGAGTTAGCACATTCCACATGTTTATTTTCCACTCTTATTTTTGGCCATCATTTTGGGCTTTCAGAATAATTATTTTGTCTTTTTGTCATTTGACCTAATTTACTTAACGCTTGCAATCTGACAGGCACATTGAAACGTTTCTATATACTTTTACTTCTCAGGTACCAGCAGGTTAACTGACTTTCTCAGAGCCACAAAATGACTCAGTGGTGGGAATTTTCACCATACCTGGCAGCAGTGTCAGTCAGCGTCCATATCGAGCCCAAGGCTGTGTCCGGAGCATGCACCTGTAGAGTTTCTTAAATGGCACTTCATGGTTTCTGTAGCGCAGCGGTTTGAAGCATGCACCGCTACAGTTACAATAATGGTACCCCTCAGTGTTTGAAGTGCACATCCTTTAACTTTTATAAGCAGTGCCCCTTGGATGTCAGCATCCTATGTTGCCTAAAGAATTGACCAGCTCTGGCTGTAAGACCTTTTTTTTATTTTTACTTTCTTTAAAGTACAGTATATTGAATGACCATATTATAACATAAAACCAATCTTCTATTTTATACGACATATGTCCAAGGTAACAGAGGAGGCAGCATGCAAATGTCCACCAAAGTCTTCAAATAGAACAAACTACTCCACTTCCAACATAGTGGCTATACTTCTTGAAGGGTTTGTGCTTTTGTACTTTTCATTCTAACAGTATTTGTTTTCTTTGTTACAGGATGTTTTTTGGTGTCATTTCTTTGCTATTGATGGACTCATTTCTGGATTGTGGTGGTCACCAAACACCAGAGCTCCCTTATGGTCAGTAGCCAAGTATAGTACATGTGTCATTCCAACTTATTAATTTATTTATTTATTTGGATCACTGTATCATTTTAAGGATGAAACAACCAGCATGACTACATGGGTATCTGTCCTATTTCATACCCCGTACACTTCCCATTAAGCCTTCAAACTTAAAAGAATATAAATAACTGCTTATGTACACTTTTAAGTGCTAATTTACCACTGTACGTTTTTCTGTACATTTTAATCAATTAAAACCTCAAATGGAATATTTCATGTAGCTCTTCTAAATAGTATTCACTCAAGAAGTTAGGAGAGAAAAAGCATTTTAGATAATGGTCTATAATTATTCACATTTACAAGATCTACAATTTTTTTAGAAGAGTATGTGTCTCAGACAAAGTTAGAGGAGACTGAAACAACACCAGTCTTCAAAGAATTCATGAAAACAATTAATGCTGATACTTCACCCATTGAATAAAGATGAGGGAGGGGAATCTAAAGAGCAATTTGTTACATTCCTACCATACATCAGTTGACACAGAACTTGTTCAGTGAGCCAGGCTAAGCCCTCTATAACACAGTGAATCGGTGCAAAATTTCAAAGTCTCCATGTAGGGATGAGATTTGGATGTAAATGTTTCAATTTTAGTATCAGTGACAAAGATTATCACTGTAGTCCTAAGAAGAGGAAAAAGAAAAGAATCTCCCATGGAGTGCATGTAATTACACTCTGTATAAGAAAATCCAAAATGCAACAGCACCAGCTAATGTTTAAATTATTAATTCATTTAAATAGATAGATAGATAGATAGATAGATAGATAGACAGACAGACAGACAGACAGACAGACAGACAGACAGACAGACAGACAGACAGACAGACAGACAGATAGATAGATAGATAGATAGATAGATAGATAGATAGATAGATAGATAGATAGATAGATAGATAGATAGATATCAACACTATAGTCTGAATACACACCAGAATCACTAAAAAGGAAAGAAAAACTTGGATGTGATAAACATCTTAAAATTTTAATGACACCTTCTTTGTCTACTTATCAATGCCATTTTTTTAGCATTTGCATTATGATGCCTAACATCTCATTTTTTTGAGCCACTATTTTAAAGGTAGGAATAAATGACCACATTGTTGATACCTTTAATACAAACAGTATTAAGATTCATTATAATGAATGATAATGAATCTATGTGTTTACACATATTGGTCCTACACATGAAAAAATATATTATTAAATGATCACAATTCAATGTTTAGTTATGGAATGACCAATGTCATTACTTGTGACTTTCTCCATCTGTGTCTTCTCAGAATTCAGGATGATTAATTCCATTTGCAGCTTCCTGCCGGAAAATACTTAGTAATATACAGTAGATGGTAAAGTACTTCTCAAGTCTCTTGCAAATGAATAATTAACAAATAAAATAACTTTCTGTTGTATTTGATAAGTGTATCATGATGCAGTTGTTGTTTTCCCTGTTGAGATTCCCAAGAGGAAAGTAAGAACGGTTATGCTGTCCAAGTAGGTTTTCTCCACAACTGCATTTTGATATGAAGGCATACATGCAGAAAAATGTGTTTCTAATTTATTTTATGTTTGGATTTTGATATTCAGACTGGTATTGTATACCATGGAAACAAGTCGTTGCTCTTTTGTCCTATTTTTCATTGTAGTCTGAGGGAGTAACACCAGCTTAGAGGATGACAGACGCCTGATCATGAAGGCTCAGCTTCATTATAGAATTGATCCCTAGACTCACCAGACACAGTGGATTAAAGAGAGTGCAGGCAAAATAAGTAATGTAGCCCTGCAGTGTAGTTAGATTCTGGTTCATTGCACCATATTGAGCTAAAGAGACTACTGGGGCTCATTTTTTCAAACAGCCATCAAAAAGTATAATCCGTCCTCCCATCATGCTCATCTAAACTTTTGCAAGTCATAACAGACACCTTGGGATAGAGACATTATGTCTTTGTGAGCTGATACGTGGGTGGAAATTTTGGAACTAACAAAGTTTTTGTGATTTGGAAGTGAATTATGTTTAAATATTTTCTGTGCCATTCTGACAATGAGGTGCACCCACAGTAGGGATTACATGGACCTTGTTTCCTCATTTGTATAGAAATGCTAAACAGACTGAAATGCTGAACTAGAATTACTTAATTTGGTTAAGGTTTAACAATTGGATGTTGTTAAGCATTCATGTTTGATTTGTTTTAGTTTTAATGATTGTTTGTTTTTATTTGTCAAAAAGTTTGACGTGGGATCCATTTGAATAGTGTATTCTTTTAACGCACATATTTGTACATTAAGTACTTACTTTTTAGAGCTTATTTAAGTTAAGCATAACAAATAGGCATAAATCCACACTCACAGCATGAGTATATTGTTGCCTAACTGATGGAAGATATAAATCAAACAGTTAACCTAGTGAGAGAGGGTCTTCTTTTCCATCTAAGAGTGATATAAGCCTGCTATGAGTCAAACTCATGCTGTAACTAAAAAATGTATCGCCTGGATAGCAACAACAGCATTTATTTTACAGCACATTTTCATACAAAGGATGTAGCACAAAGTGTTACATCAGCAGATAGGCTATTTATCTCTGTGCTGTGTGGTATATTGACATTATGGTACAATTACTTAATACAAAAATTACTTAATATAAAGGATTTATAGGTCTTATATTAAATATCTCTTGACATCTTTGCAAAAGGATGAAGGTCCAAATCTTTAGAGTCCTGGGGCCTCATGTATAAAGGTGAGTATGCAGAAAAATTTTGTGTACATCCATTTCCATGCTCACATCGCGATGTAAATAAACTAAACTTTGTATAAAGCCACGCACATTCTCATGGCAGCCTATCCCACTGCGTACACACGTTTCTGTTCGGTTTTGCAAACCGGCGGCACCCAGCGTTAAAGCAGTGCTACTGTTTTTGTGTGGTCTCCCTTTTTTCAGATTCACATCAGTGATGTGGGATTTATCAAATATATCAAAATTAACTGCATATCGTTCCCAACTTTAATTCACTTGACTGTAATCATTCGGTAACAATATAATGGTGCACGGAATGAACAAACTATTCTAAATACCATAGCTGCTTTAGCATTTTTACTCTCAGTGCACCACTCAGAGCATTTCAACCCATTGTATGCGTATGTGGTATCACAGCTACACAGAAGCTGATCAGAAAGCTCTACAGAGGTTTGTGTCAAGAGCGCAAAGGATTTTTGTGATACAGCTTCCAGCCTGGAGGACATTTATAGCACACGCTGCCTAAAGAAAGCCACCAGCATCTGCATAGATTCCACTCAGCCATGCCACAGTCCATTTGAACTTGTTCCTGCCTCGTACTTGATGCTTGTTTGATGCCAGCTCATTGCTACCACTGTTTCATACATGCTTTAATGCATTTCATCATGACAATTATATCAAGTATATATCTTACTATTCTAAAATGTTCAGAGAGCTGTAATATCATGAATGTAATCATGATCAGTGCCTGCGTACTCCTGTCTACGAAAGAGAAAGCCTGTTTAAGAAGCACGTAGTGATTAATGACTGGGTTAGGGAGCACAACTAGTTACGATGGGATTTGAGAAACTCTAGTAAATTAAACATCGATTTTAAGATGAAGTTTATGACATTCTACTTTAATGACAAAATAAACTACGAGATAAAAATGGAAATTTCAAACTTTTTTTTCTTTTCTCTTTGCCCTAATACAGTTCCGTATGACACTCTGAGAGTGGGCTACAACTTGCCTTTTCACCTCGACTTTGATATCTGACCACTTCTTTTTATTTCGGCACTATATGACTTTCTGAACTTGAATTTTTGAGTGTCACCGCCATGTTGTATCACCCCATCACTTTCCTTTTGTTGCTTATAACACTGCTTAAGCCAACAAATGGTACATTTTTACTTGCCTCCACTTTGCATTATAATAATAATAATAATAATACATTTTATTTATATAGCGCCTTTCCCATGCTCAAGGCACTTACAGAATATAATAAAGAACGGCAGAATATACAGTATATAGCATTGTACAAACCAGATAAATAAATAAAGAAGATTAAGACAGTAAATTCTGAAAAAAAAGACAACATAATTGATGGTCTCTCACACACATACAGGTTACGTTGGCATCTTGACAGAGAAGTAAACTGAGAGAAAGGTAATAAAGTCAAGTAGAGCTAAAAGCCTTCCTGAACAGATGAGTTTTGAGTTGTTTTTTAAAAGAATTCATGGAGTCAGCTGACCTGATTATATTTGGTAGGTCATTCCAGAGTCTGGGTGCTATACAGCTGAAGGCCCTGTCACCCATAGAGTGTAGATTAGTGAGGGGCACAACAAGATTACCAGAATCAGAGGACCTTAGTGGGCGGGCAGGCACATAGTGATGGAGGAGGTCACTGATGTAGTTTGGTGCGAGGTTATTTAAAGCTTTGTAGGTTATTAGTAGGATTTTATATTCGATTCTGTAGGACACAGGGAGCCAGTGGAGTCGGAGCAGGATGGGTGTGATGTGCTCGCTGCTGCTGGTTCGAGTAAGGACTCTTGCAGCTGAGTTTTGAATAAGCTGGAGCTGTGATATAAGATTAGAAGGGGCACCTGCCAGTAGGGAATTACAATAATCGATGCGGGATGTGATAAAAGCATGGACAAGTTTCTCAGCATTAGAGAAGGAGAGGAAGGAGCGAACACGGGATATGTTACGGAGGTGAAAGTAAGAAAGTTTCTTAATGTGATTTATGTGGGCGGAATAAGTGAGGGAGGAATCAAAAATGACACCAAGATTTTTTACAGTAGAGGCAGGTCTGATGAGATCACTGCCAAGATGAACTGGGAAGGAGCTCATTTTATTAAGTTGCATTTTAGTCCCAATTTGCAGGAGTTCAGTTTTATTGCAATTTAATTTTAAAGAGTTCTGCTCCATCCAGGTTTTAATTTCACTAAGGCAGGTTGTGAGCTGAGAAAGCTCTGATGAAGTTCCACTTTTAACATTGAAGTAGAGCTGAGTATCATCTGCATAAAAATGATAACCCAATCCATAACTACGGATGATATGGCCAAGGGGAAGCATATAAATACAGAAAAGCAGAGGACCAAGGACAGAGCCCTGAGGGACTCCTTGTGTGACTGGCACGGAGCTGGATCTGCTGTTGCCAAGACTAACAAACTCTTGCCTATCAGTCAGATAGGACTTGAACCACTGGAGGGCAGTGCCAGAGATACCCAGCATGTTCTCCATTCTGGACAGTAGGATGTCATGTCTAACAGTGTCAAATGCTGCACTGAGGTCTAACAGAATTAATATGCTAGTTTGTCCAGAGTCTGCTGCCATAAGCAAATCATTGGTTACCCGTAGCAGAGCAGTTACACAGTTGTGCCGCGCCCTGAAACCAGACTGAAAGGGTTCCATCAAATTATTAGAGGTTAGGTAATTGGTGAGTTGGGAAGCTACAACACGCTCAAGAACTTTTGACAGGAAAGGTAAGTGGGAAATAGGCCGGAAATTATTAAGATTGTCAGCATCAAGGCCAGACTTTTTTAACATTGGGGTTACAGAAGCAATTTTAAAAGTGAGCGGCATGGAGCCAGTGTCAAGGGATGAGTTTATTATTGTTGTAACAGTCAGGATTATGGCATGAAGGCAGGATTTAAGTAGCGTGGTGGGGATGGGGTCCAGTACACAAGTAGTCGGCCTCATCTTACAGAGCAGGTTATTAACAAACGCAGAAGTGACTGGTGAGAACTTAGAGAAGGAGCTGGATGGAGTGGGAAAACAGGGAGAGATATAAACAGATGATATATTTATGTTAGTTGAATTATTTAGATCTTTAATTTTGTTACAGAAAAAGTGGAGGAATTCCTCACAGACTTCAGTAGAAGAGGTAGTTGGACCAGATGCGGGTTTGAGTAGTTTATTAACTACAGAGAACAAAACCCTTGGGTTATCATGGCCACTTTCTATTATTCTGCCATAATGGGTGTTCTTGGCAGAAGTTAGTGCTTCTCTGTAAGCTCTTTGGTGGTCAGAGAAAGCCTGGATGTGCACGGTGAGGCCAGTCTTACGTGACATTCTCTCAAGGCGTCGGCCAGCTGCTTTCATAGATCGCAATTCTGAGTTATACCAAGGAGCTGGGCGTTTAAAGGAAACCTCCTTATGTTTTAAAGGAGCTGTTTTATCTAATGCTGAGTGAAGGGCTGTGTTATAGTGGTTAACAAAACTATCTAGTGTTGATGGAATAGGTGCAGACAGTAAAAGATCAGAAATGGATCCAGAAAGGATAGAGGGACAGATATTTTTAAGGTTTCTGTAAGAAATTTGTCGTTTACAGGTAAGAGGAGGGAGAGGCAGTGAAACAGTGAAAAATACTGCTTTATGGTCAGAGAGTCCCAAATCAGTGCTGTAAATGTTGGCAACAGATAGTCCAGAAGTGCAAATTAGATCCAATATATGACCGCCAGAATGGGTTGGAAAATCAACATGTTGTGTCAAGTCAAAACAGTCCAGTAAGGACAGGAATTCATTGGAATTCATTCACTGATTTGTTTTTTGTTCTGTGCTTTATCCATTGTCTTTTCAGAAAACACTGAATGCAATGGGCTATTTATATTGATTTGCAAACTCAAAGGGGCGTAATTCTTGGAGGAGTTCGGGTTGGACAGCAGGAGCATGCACATGTGTTACTTTTCACCCTGACCAGGATTTATGGAGCTGAAGTGCGTGGAAGATGACTTACACATGGATTTGTGCATTTGAATTTTTTGTGCATACTCACATTTCCACTTTTGTCCATATGCCATGGTTTAGTGTGAATTCTATGCACGACGTTATACATGAGGCATCTGGTGCTTCCTATGACCTGAGATGAAGACTTCAGTATTGTTCGGTATTTGGAGAATCATTGGGTACCGTTGGTTTGACTTTGTGTCGAATGAGCAGTTGCTCATAGAGTCCCGAATGAGGCAGATTATCTGCATTGTGAGGGAGCGTCAGTTATTTCACTACGGCCATGTGGCGTGATTCCCCGAGGGTGATCCGGCTCACAGGATCCTCATTGTTGAGGACCCTAGTGACTAGACCAGGCCAAGGGGATGCCCACATAACACCTGGCTGTGGCAGATAGATATGCATTTCCAAAGGGTAGGACTGGACCGTGTGTCTGCCTGGGGGGTTGCCAACCAGGATCCCGAGCTGTTTTGTCATATGGTGGGTGCGGCAATGCACTGTACCAGTGCATACTCCCTAGCCTGATACTAACCTGACCTGATACTAAATATGTAATATTAAGAGAAATGTGTCTCAGTTCAGTCACCTCAGACCACCCAAAAGTAAAGATTTGCTAGTAGGTCACATTGCAGAGACGGATAAACACTTTTCTGCTTTGAAAGTGTTATGAAGACCCAAAGGTGTATTTGTTAAGGCTTTGTTACATAAGAGTAAATCAGTAATAGATGCATTTTTGCAGTATGTAAACTATAGTGTTACCAGCAAATTAAATTTAAGCAAGAATAATAAAGAATAAAAAGTATACAAAACATGAATAAATAATGCACACATAAGATAGATATATAATTAAGAGAAGTAGCGAACTTAAATGAAGATCCAGATACAACAGTCCACCACTTAATGTTGTACTTCTGCCTAGGCTAGGTTATTAGGTGCTTAAATTATTTCATTTTCTAGTCAGTCATTTTCTAACCTGCTTATTCCTGAACAGGATCGTAGGGGTGCTAGAGCTTATCCCAGGTACCCCAAGGCACAAGGCAGGGACGATACCCTAGACGAGGCACCAGTACATCGCAGGGAGAACATATACTCACACCCCAACCACACACTAGGGCCAGTTTAGTATCACCAATGCAGCTAACCTTCATGTCTTTGGACTATGGGGATAAATCAGAGCACCTGGAGGAAACCCAAGCAGACACAGCGAGAACAAGAAATCTCCACACAGAGAGGACCCAGAACTCTAACCCAGGTCTCCTTACTGAGAGGCTGTAGCCTACCAATGTGCCACTGTGGAATCCCTTGCTTTGATTATATTGAATAAAATGACAGTTTAGCTGAACTTTTAATATGCCTGTTATTTAATGCTGGTAGAATTAAGAGGTCATTATTAACACCAGGTCAGTATTGATGAGAAGGGGACACCTTCAATAGGGAGTCTATACATAGAGTAGTCTTGAGTGAAACAGCGATATGTGAGCAAAGGTGTCCTTGGCGGCTGAAGCCCTCACTGCCTAGAAGGCACACTATGGCTGACGATCCTCTTGTCTGGTTAGCAGACATGTGAACACACATGTGAAAGCACTATACAATACTATAGTTTGGAGTTTATGTTCCAACACAGCAAAGAGTCAGATTTAGTGTAAGTGTCAAAAGCATGCATTTTGAAATTATATTAATGGGGCACTATACATTAAAAGTATACTGAGAATATATTGTGTTAATAGTTCTGTGTCTTGCACTTGTCTAATAGTTTGCAATTTATTTTTACTGTTCTGCACTATTACTTTGATTTTTCATACTTGTATGAATCTTATCAAAATAGAAATGATCTGCATGGCAAAGGAAGTACATGTAGCTGAGATATTTTAAGGGTGATAGGCAAAAACAAAGCCTGAATGGTGTGCAGTTCATTATACTGAAGAAACAATTTTGGATGTTGTAACAGATATGTTAAAACAATACAAAAGGCACTAGACAGGTAAAGTTGAAAACCTAAACTATTACTTTAATTAAATTGCCAAAGAAAGTAGTTTTCTCTCACTGATGCACATTTACTTTGTTAAAAAAAAGCTCAGACAATATCCATTTGTGTGCCTCACCATTGTGCTGCATTGCACAAAATATGCCCCTGTAAATAACATTGGATCATAGCAACCATTACCGCAAATGAAGAAGTTATAGACATCTTCAATAAGTGACTAATGATGTCAAAATACAATAACAATAAAATCAGAAACAGAGAGTAACACATAACATTTTACATTTAATTCCTGACAATGTTTTATGTTGCTTCAGTGATTAATAAAGTATATCTATCTATCTATCTATCTATCTATCTATCTATCTATCTATCTATCTATCTATCTATCTATCTATCTATCTATCTATCTATCTATCTATCTATCTATCTATCTATCTATCTATCTATCTATCTATCTATCTATCTATCTATCTATCTATTGTGGTGGACAGCTGGGGCTCTTGTCCAACCAGGGCACCTTGAGGATGGAAGGACTGGGAGAGAGACAATACCTTCCCTGCGACATGAGAGGGCAGCCCTCCTGGTTAGCATTGGGGCCATGGAATTGGCGTTTGGAAGCTCAACCCTGCTAGTGCCTGTGGCTAGAAGAAGATCCGGGGACACCTGGAGAACTTCCAGATCCCCATGCAGCATTTCCGCCATACCCCATAAACTAATGGGAGCGCGTCTGGAGTATTTCCAGGTGTAATATAAAAGAGTCCACCTCACTCCATTCTGGGAGCCAGATTCGGGAGGTGAAGGACAGAGCTTGCAAGGAGAAGAGTGGAGGTGGCAGAGAAGAAGAGAGGAAAAGAAAGAGAAAGAAGGGACTGAGCACTTTGCAGCTGATTTGTACACTGTGTGCTGTGTAAAAAAAGGAAGAAAATAAAAGCATGTGTGTTTTTGGGACTTGTGTCACTGTGTCTGTCTGTGTCAGGGCTGATCTGCCACAGTATCTATCTATCTATCTATCTATCTATCTATCTATCTATCTATCTATCTATCTATCTATCTATCTATCTATCTATCTATCTATCATCTTTCAGTTCAGCCACAACCTTCCATCTTTGCTACTATAGTGTAAACATGTGTATTTCACTTTGCAGTTCACAGTTTCATTTTTGTACAGCTGAGAGAATGTCAGTGTCACATAACAAACTGCAAGGGCCCTGTGTGTCTTCAGACTCCGGAACTGAATTAAGGTAATAAGTCTTAGTTACTACATCCAACACACCACTCAGATTAACCATTTCACTAATCACACCCTTCTGTAATAAAATGCAGTATACATTATTAAAACTGCTAACAGAATCACAATTGAGAGTGAGGAAGATTTCTGTTACCTTTTAAACTATACCAGATCCGTTACTTATCATTTATGAAACATTGTTTGTTGGTAAATTTATGCTGTAAATGGCTTACTTACATGTGTCCATCAAAAGCACTTTAATATTTATGTATATATCTGAAACTCACTCAGCAACAGTGCTTAAGGAAAGAGTAGTGTTAGCTAGCACCCTTGTTATTTTTAGGTAGATTTGCATATAATGCGATAGCTACAGTATATCTGTCTGTCAGGTTTTCTTGTCTGGTTGCATGAAACAACTTGCCTCCCTGTTGAAATCTGGCACAGTTATTCTTCAAGAAAATTTGTCAGGATAGTTCAATTTTCATTGGGCTAGTTTGAATAGAGTGTGCTATAACAAGTTTTGAAATATTACATTCTCCCATGTAATATTCACATTCTAAAAAAGATAAACATTTTGTGCAACTTTGATGATGGATGCATTTGCTGTTTCAAATTTACCTTGAGAGAGGTTACTTTAACTTGTACTTTTTATACATTTCCTCTTTTACTAGTGTGACAGCTGCTCAGATCCTCAGTACAAGTTAGTTAAAACTCTGGGGAAAACACGGGTGTGCAAGCCGCTTGTACACCAGCTTACATCTCTTGCTGCTTAAGTAAGTTATATATGAAAATTAATATAAAAAAAAAGTAAATATCAAAAAAGGGCCCCTTACCAGAAAGTGAATGGAAGAGGAAAGACATTTTTAAAAGGATCTTATCTGGAAAATAATGGAAGAGGAAATTAGTTACAGTGTGAAAGGGTTGCGCTATAAGCTTAGAGTGAACTAACATGTTCAAAGTATTTACATTAAATTAGAACAATCTCATGGATAAATTATCTAATTGTTATTATTGGGAAGAACAAATGCAGCTTAAAGATGTTTGAACTAATTATTTACATATGAAAGGTACCTCTCCTCCAATATTATAAACAAAGGAAGGGCCTAGAAAGGGAGCTGCAGTTGATACGTGGATAGATGATCAAAGCCACAGAGGAGTATGAAGCAAGGACTGTGCTGTGGTATTCTGTTTCTTTGGTGCATGAAGTGGCTGATTGTGTTACAAACAGCAAGGACAGAGCAGAACTACTGTACCTTGCTGCAAAAATTAATTGTTATTAAAACATATGAGATGTATCTTGAGACTGAAATTAGTGTCCACTTTGGTATTCTAATTATTCAATAAATCAGTTTTTAATCCAAGTTCTATTTATTGTGATTGTATGCTAACATTTGTCATTTTGCATTTATAGTTTTATTTCTTTTGAGATTTTTGCATTATTGTCGATATACTGGCATTTATTGAGTAACTGAGTGGTGTAGTATTGTTGCTATCGTTGAAAAAAGGGGATTGTATTTATTGCACTAAATATTTGTTGGGGTGATTATTAGGTTTTTTTTGGGGGTTTTTTGGGATGCCCTTTGTTGTTAAAAAACTCTTATACTGTATTTAAAAAAAAACAGAAGTAATAATCTTCTTATTTAATACGCTACTGTGGCTGTCTGTTTGCCTGTCCAGGATTTTAAATCACCTGTAGCTCACAAACTGTTTGACCTATTGACCTAAAATTTGGTACACATATACTATGTGAGGTCTACTATCTGGTTTTGGGGTGATGATTGACCTCCAAGGTTATTCCTGTTTTTATTTTTGTTTTATCTTATTGTAGAATCAACTCTTGGCAGCAACCAGCAGGGTGGCCGTGCGGCACAGGTGTACGGGTGCCATTCTCATCCCTGCCACCTTCGCTGTCACTTCCCCTACCTCTTCATATCTTAAATCATCTTAAATCATTCTTGAGGCAGATTGAAGACATACGTGCCAGCTTTAGTGAAAAATTAAGTAATTGCAACACAAACACTGACTTAACCAGTTTTAACATGAAAAGATGCCGACGAAAGAAGAGAAGAAGCGGGCCGCTAGGGTGGAGAAAAGAAGAGCTACTGAGGAAGCAGCAAGCGCATCAACCTCTAGGAAAACAAATGCTAAATGTACAGAGAACGAATATGAAAACTATGAATGTTCAAGTCAAGTGTATTCCGCGTAGTGCACCATTACAGGTTATTCAATAATTTGCTAACACTATTATTTATCAGAAAAGCTCCAAACTTATTCTTTGTCCTGGTCTGAAGCAGCCAAAAATGTTACCTTTCTATTGGGTACTTCTTTTAAAAATATTTGAGAAAAATAAAAAAAAACAGTCTAAGACCCTCGTCAACTAATATTAGCATATTAATCTATTCTATTTTTATATCAGTTGAATTGGACCCTGCTGTCTCTGAAAGCTATTGTGCCACCACAAGCTTGTTTGGGCTACATTTGTAAGTACATAATAATGAAAAGTGTTGTTAAAAATATATTTACTAATTTATATAATTGCTTCCATTTTATGAATATGATTTATTGTTACAAAAATGTGTAATAAAATTTGTGGTAACCATTTGTTTGATGAAGTAACTAAAACATGCAAAATCCACCCACTTTCAAAGCAGTTGTCTAAGTCCCTGAATGTTATACCATGCATATATTTTCTAACTTGTTTAATTATGTCAAGTCTAGAGATTTCACCATGAAAATTTGGTGTACTAGCACTAACTGCAATGCCACTTACTTAATTAGCTTCAATAAAGAGTTACTGCTGCATTATATATGAACTCTTAAATTGTGTAACTTTTTATTTTAGTGTATATATTTATTTTAGTTTACAGTTTATTTAGTAAAATTATAAGCATGGCTGAATGTTCTTTCAAGAATTTAAACACATAATTAGCAGTTCTTCCACTTCTCTAGCAGTACTCTACATTCATTGTCTATCTTCTTTTATCATTGCAAAATTATTAGGCTTGGTGGTGAAACTGGAGCTGCTAAAGCATCCAGAACAGTGAAGAATTATATTATTTGTATGCAAATCTCATTATTACTCCTTACTGTGTGCTCAGCCCTGTGTTTCGGTGTGCTCATTCAAAATGTAAGTAAGGTGAATTCTTGACTTCTCTGCATAGCCTTTTCTGATCTCTTATTTATTTATTCATTTATTTATTTTGGTCTAGTTAAAATATCTTGATATTCCTGGTTCAGATGCTAACATTGTACACTAATTACCAAGTGACCTTATCTTCAGCAACTGGGTGCTCATTTCAGAAGATAAGCTATATTTCCCGCTCTGAGAAATTTGTTTCAGTCCACTTCTTTTTTGTATGATATCTAATTGCTTATAATAATTGTCATTACTCTACCAGGATTAAAAATGCAAAATGAGAGAGACTGCATGTTTAATTCAGAGATAACCCCAAAATGTCTCAAGACATTTCCGCTCTTTTAGATTCTGCTTTCCTACTGTCATGGCTGCAGAAGACTACACCAAAGTTAAAAAAAAAAAACTGAATTATGTGGGTGAAGTAAAATAGTCGTATTCTACTCTTTGTATCCATATCTTTCTCCCATTTCTTGCTAACTTTTCCTGTCCTCTGGATCTTTCACAGATGAATGCTCTGTGGCAAGCATGACCTTTTTAACATCTTTCTGTCTTCATCATTGGGTGACAGACATCAAGGAAACCGGTAGGGAAAGTAGAGCTGCCTAGAGTAGCTTCATTTAAGCGGTACAGTATGCAGCTGCTGCCAGACATTGTAACACTCAAATGTGTTTAATTATTTATATAAATATAAGTATGTTCTAGAGGACAGCAACATCTACTGTAGTAATTGATTATGAACATAAAGTTGAGGTGGTGAGTAAAACAAAATATCTCCCTGTTCTATTATAGGTCAGGTTGTGCATATAGGTATCTATTAAATATCTGACATCTTTTAAGTTTACTGATTTATTAATTATTAATATAAATTACTTGTTGTTAGCAAAACATATATTTTTCTTATAGCGATGAAGATAGTAGAAGGGTGTATAAGAAGTTAATTCTCTGTGATGGATGGCTGGGGGCCTTTCCCAGACAGGAGGCTGATATACTGGAAAGGCACTGCTTCCCCCGGAGCGCTAGATGGCAGCCCCCCTGAGTTGCAGCAGCACTCCATTTTCCCACAGGAAAGCTTTGTGTTTTGCAAAGACTTATGCCCGGTGTCTATCTGTGTTGTGTTTGGGGAGCTGGTGCACCCCCTGGTGGCCACAGCTCATAGACACATTTTGAATTCTCATCAACAAAACACAGTAATGTCTTCTTTAAAGCCATTGCAATTCAAAAGGCACATTAGATTTTTTTAAATTGTACACTGCTTTTAATCATTTAAGTTTTGCAATTTATACATCTGACAGTTGAAAATCAAGGAATACGAGAGTTCATAACAGCATTGGTGGCAGCCTTATTAAAAGTAACCAAACCATAAAACAGAATTTGCTTAATTGTCTTTCTCTTTCTAAGGCTGTAGAGAAAAGCCAAGCAAAATGACACCTTTAAGTTAATTTTTAATTTAATCCTTACTAACTCACTATATATTTCTTAATGCATTTATTATATTACTTCTTAATATCAATTTACTTGAACTGAAATCATTCAACTTCTTTTCCCATTGCTAATATCTCACATTTGCATTCCTTTGTACCTTCACTAATCATTACAATGGAGACTGTCAACATGTTAAGTGTTGTTAACAATTTTACTGTACTCTGTATTTGTGGTAATAATGACTCTATAAACCTTTAAACCAATAAAAACAGTTTATCACTCTTTTTGAAGTGATCTGGGTACTCTTTCCTTCAAAGTAAGTAAACATCTGGCTATTCTAGAAATAAAATGGTTTGAATCATTAGTGTCTTGCTTGTGCGAACGATAATACTGTATATCATGCTTGGGCAATACAATCTGCTCATGGAAGTTTTATTGTAAAAGTGGGGAGAACCTTTCAAGAAATGATCCGACTGGGATGTCTGACAGGCTTTATCAGTAAACACTAAATTTATCAAACTATCTTAGTGGTGAGAAGAAATCACACGTCTTTAATCAGGGAAGCGATCAACAGCAAAAAGAAAATCTGAAAACAAATCTAATTGCTCAAGAAGACGCTAACATTTTTGTGCTAATGAGTCTGATTTCCTAAAAAAAATCAAGTGGAAATATTAAACAATCCACATCTTGGTCTTTTAAGGACAGGTAAATTAACTTGACATGTACACACTCACAAATGCTGTGCACATTCAAATGCATCCTAACAGTGCGTGGCATTGTAATAACAGAAATACAAAAGAGTGTCAGTGGTGACTACTCAAATAGAATTTCTCAAAACAGCACAAGTTAGGAAAAATAAAAAGGTTCAATCATTTAAATCCTGACATTTATATTTCTCAGGTCCCTTTGTGGCCTGGAATAAACATTTAATCAGGGTATCATATATTTTATACTACTATTTTTGATAGTTTTAATAAATAATGTATGGTAACAATAGGGGGTGTTACAATTACGTAACACTTTGGATGAATTTCATAGCTGATATTATCTTTAAGATTGTTCATAAATGGAAAGACCAGCCATTGATCAGCAGTTTCAGTTGTCTTTCACACAAAACCTGTGTTTACAGCTTTTACATCAGTATGGATACCCAGCTTTGGACAGAAGCATGTTTACTACTACTGCCGCCATCAGATCATTTGCAAGTGCAAACATGAGGCAGATTAATCTTCCTCCTCACTTAGGAAACATTAATTCTCAACACAGTTGGCATCAGCCAATAGATAATTAATAGCTATGGCAATTAAAGAGTTCTACAATAGAGAGAAAGTCTCCTAATGAAAGACAAGGTCAATTATTTGTCAGGAAATGCCTACTGTGAAAGCTGCCTCAGTGAAAATAAGATTATGTTTTTTTTCCTGTAATGAAGAGCCTGAAGTCTGAGTTATGTAGGAAAGAAAGGAAATAAGTCTTTGTCACTATAGGGTTTTTGCCATTTTGCCCTAATAGAAATATTACTGAGAATTAGCATCTACTTGGAGAATGGATGACTGAGAACATTAGTTAAATAATCATGATAGACTAGGAGAATACAGAGGTTTATAGTTGTCTGTGTATTGCTTTGTATTTATGAACATTATTTGGAATGAGATACAGAACGCTTTATTCTTAACCTACAATGTGCTAGTATTGGCATTCTATTCTTATTTGAAAAGTTTTCTTTTCATATAAGTTTAATAATCTGAAAGAATTGCATTCTTTAAAATGTATCAATTAATAAACTGTTCACTGTCTAAACTCAAAGAGAATGTATGCAAAATTGAAATTCTATATAATACTGAATTTTTATATGATATCCTTAGACATACCTTATAGGTTGCTATGTCCAAAACACACAAATACAAATTCCAGGAAGATTTCTACATTATACAGGAGGCAAAATATGCTAAGAGGAGGTGTGCTTTCTTCAACAACAATATTTATTTCTATAACAAACTTTCATGCAAAGAATGTAGCAAAAAAGTGCTTTATAAGATTTCAAAAAAACAGTTACAGGAAAAGAAAAAAACAAATAAGATTAGGTAAGAATGTTAATGAATAAGTAACAAGGAAAAACAAATAAATCTATAAAATTATATATAACATAGATATATAATTAGTAAAATGGCAACATCCTTATGTACAATATCATAACATAAGTATCTAAAGATGAGTTTGGTTATAAGGTCAGATGGCAGAAAGACAGAAAAAACAAAAAATCTCCATTTAAAATGGAAAGAAAAAAAAACAAAATCTGCAGGCGTTCCAGTGCCAAAAGGCTGCCCAACCCCTACTGGCCATCCTCCCTAACATAAATGTTCTTAACTCATTCCTCGTTGTCTCTAAGCTTCATCTGAGAGGATTCAATGCAGTCGGTCTCATGGACATTTGGGAAATCTGCCTTCATTCCAGCATCACAAGTGGCAGCACAGTGCCTCTGTCAGGTGGTGGAGATTCAAAACGCCTATTTGTGCTGACGTGTGAGTGTCTAGAAGAGCTGTAGCTGAGCTCTGGGGCTAAGGGGGCATAGCAAAGTCTAATTTGAAATATTCTTTTTCTGTAGATTTTGAATGTAATGTTAGCCACCACGTATCACTCGCCTCTAGTAGCAGGGCAGCTTTTAAAGTAACTGCTCTAAGGGTATATACTGTATGACCATTTTCTACTAGAAACAGAAGAACCTGGGGTTACAGTGCCCAGATGTCATTAATACTGTTATATATAGATAGTGAAAGGCACTGACGTTTTGGATGTGTGGACAGCAGGTATCTAGCCCCTTCACTAAACTGAAAGACATGTTTATTAAATCCAATACTTGCATTGCTATTTTATGATTGTTTTTCTCTTTGTAAACTCTGCCTTTTTAATGAAAACCTATTTTGTGTTATTCTTTTGTACTCTGTTTTTGTTTAGAATTCTGGGCAACACTTGAATGGAGTGAAGCATCAACCTGTTTGTTATTTGATCATTTGCAGTATGTTCTATAGGAAAAAGGCTGTATATCAGCGCAGATAGTCTCATTATTATCTTTTCTATGCCTATAATTTAGTGAGTCAGTAAAAACAGAACATTCATATAATGGCCCAATCAAAACTGAGCACATAAAATGCAGCCTAGAAGCCAAGCCATGCTACATTTTTAAATGAAGTGCAAAAAACCTTAATAAAGGAATAATAAAATTCTAGAATAAATATGGACATATTGCACTTGCCAATCAGATTTTGACCTTTATGAAAAGGCTGAAACGATTGTTTTCTACAGTTCAGTAATGAGCTCAGATATCAGCACGGCGGACCAGTTTTTATGCATTTCAATTTATACAGTAACACAGCTTACAGCATGTTATGTGGTGTGTTTCCATGAAAAAATTCAAGACACAAACGGTATCTAGATGAGCTGATGTTTTAAAAATGACAGTTTTAGACAGTGAATTTTTGGTTTTAACTTTTGAAACTAATGGAGCTTGATGGCAATGTTTCAAAGATAATTATCAGAGAATGACTTAAAACTAAAGGAGTTGTTTTTATGTGCACTACAAATAGTTTTTGCAGTAATGATAAACCTGTCCTATAGATTGGAATTGTCCCAGCTTTTGAAATGTGTTGTTTCAAAAGTTAATTTTTAATTAATTTGCTTTTTGTTTTTTTCATTCGTGTTTGCATTCAGACACATGCATCAGTCATCAAACATTTAAGATTTTGTTGGTGAAAGGCACGCAACATAGGCATTGGGAGTGACATGAGTTAACTGAGTGAAGTTATTGTGATAGCTGTTAATAAACAGGCTTTGAAAACCTCTTTTAGTTGGGCTTAAACATAACTAATTCTTACACAGAGCCACTGAAAATAATTTACTTTGCTATTTTGAGACAGTGTTTTCTAAGTTTGACCATTTAGTTTTGTTTAGATAGATAGTGTCATGCATACACTCTTAGGGCCCACCTTCTAGATTCTGAAGAGGCAAGGAGTTCCACCCCGGGACGAGAGGGGGTGCTGATGCTAACACTATGCTCTCTTTCCCCTGTAGAATCAGGAAGCCAGTAAAGGAGGATCCCTAGCCCCGCCCACATCGCACAAGAAGGCCCCACATCTCTCGTCACAGACAATATAAAATGGACCCTTGCTGGAAGGTGACATCACATATTGACCTGACAGTCAGAAAGGAGAGAGCTCTGATTCTTTTATTGTCATGAAGCCACTGTATTTTTTTGATTACATGCACCAATGCTCACTGTTTTTTTTTTTTATTAAAAGGGGTGATCCAGCTGGGGTATCCCAACCTTTTGTCTGTGTATCCCTGTGTGCTTTTTCAGCCAACTTACAACAGATAGATAGATAAAAGATAGATAGATAGATAGATAGATAGATAGATAGATAGATAGATAGATAGATAGATAGATAGATAGATAGATAGATAGATAGATAGATAGATAGATAGATAGATAGATAGAAACTTTATTAATCCCAGAGGAAATTGCAGGTTTACAGCAGCAGACAAAAAAGGATCAAATACACAAATATCCAGAATTAGCATGTTAACAAGGTACAAATGTACATGTAAAAAATTATTTATTAAGTAAATTAACAAAGTGTAGGTATTTACTAAGCTTAAAGTGATTAGATTTGCACATACTTAAAAGGATGTCAATCATTGGTGCAATATATTGGCACAATATAGTGCACATACTGTTAAGATGTCTACTAGACAAGCTTAGTACCATTTAGAAAAACTGTGGAGCAATTCCACTTCAGCTGAGGAGTGACCCATTACGGAGCCCAATAGCTGAGGGTAGAAATAATATCCAAAACCAGGAAATCACAAAGTCTAAAAACCTTTTGGTTTCAGTTCAGACTTTCACTAAAGAGAATAAACAGCCATGCTTTGTCCACAGGGAAAGCTTCTTTTCCTGGGCTCTGAGACATTTTTTATACATAGCTTAACATGAATAAGATACTTTGACACTGCTGCTTATGCTGATTGACAGCACCTAATGGCATTTTACCATCTTTGTCTGGTAAGTTTCAGTCAAGCCCACTTTTACATTAGGGCTTATCCATGGCCATTATTCATTATAATAATTCCCAACAACTTTTGACATTTGTCCATCTTTGTCTCCTGTCATTTTCAAATGTGACCCCTTATTGCTAATCCTCCACCCAGTTTTTGTCATCGGCTTTTCAGGGTGTCATTTTACATTGGTGGACTGGTTACATGTAAGACACAGTGTATATCAGTGCATTCCAGTGTTTTAACTATCTAAGGCTAATAGAAAAGATGTAAGAGTGGCCTGCATACACCAAGCAACTCCAGCCTCCTCGGGAAATATAGGCAAGTCTGACCCTTTCTGTAAACAGCTTCTGTATTGGAATTCCACTCCAGCCTGTCTTTCAGATGCACCCTGAGGTACTAATTTTATGTCCTCACCAACTCCCATATCTTCACCATCAATGAGAATTGGGGGTAGGGTAGGCTTGACCCTCCTGAACTCTGCAATTATCTCCTTTGTCTTACTGATGCTGAGGTACAGTTGGTTCAAGTTGCATCATTCAATAAAGTTCTTCTTTAGTATCCTGAATTCATTGTCCTGTCCAACACTCATGCAACCAACAATGGCTGTGTCAATGGAAAAGTTCTGCTGGCTACATGATTCACTATTGTATTTAAAATTTGAAGTGTGCATGATAAACAGAAATGGAGCCAGGACAGATTCTTTTGGAACTCCTTTTCTACACATGCTCATGTCAGATATACAGTTGATATGTCTTACAAAGTGTGGTCTGAAAGTAGTTAATTATCCATGACACAGTAGTAAAATAAACCCTCATTGACTGGAGCTTCTCAGAAGTTCAGACTTTATGGTGTTAAATGCACTACAGACTGAACAAACAATATTCTCACCCTGCAATACTGTTCCTCCAGATGGGAGTAGACTCTATTCATCAGATAGATGACAGCATTGTCTACCCCTGTGTGACCCAGGTAGCAAACTGTAAGGGGGCCAGTGCTGTTCTGACCAGGAGTTACAAGTGAGCCAATATTAGCCTCTTCAAGGTGTTCATAATGTATGAGATCAGAGCCACTGCTTGTCAGTCAGTTAAAACCTTCATCTGCATGCTTTTGTGGGACTGGTACCATACAAGATGTTTTTCATACAGCTGGCACCCTTTATAGGATCAGACTCAGACTGAAGATATGCTGAAAAACTACACAATATTGACAGCACAATCCATCAGTACCTTTAGGCATAACACCATCAAGTCTGGCAGCTTTGTGTTGACTGAGGTTTCATTGACTGAGGTTTCTTCTGTGAAGGTCAATCATGAGTAGCTGGGATGTAGGAAGAATGGTGGAAATAAGTCATTGTAGCTGGTACACGAGGTCAGAGACACTGGCAGTTGGTATGAAGAAGTGCAAATGAACATTGGAGGGGAGGGAGTGTGTTTAAACACTGGTTTATGGTCTTCCAAAAGTAATGTGGACTGGGGTGGGGGCACTAGGGAAACTGAACCCCACAGATTTCCCAGGCGCCTGGGTAGAGAAACTGTTAGCAGGAAGGCCACAATAAATCGTGTTAAAGAACTGATTTAACTCATCAACTTTCTCTGCACTTCCAACATCTTATCTGTAATTGAACTGTTTGAAGCCAGTGATGTTTTGTTCTTTTGTGTTCCTTTCCACAGTTCCCGCATGTTTTTTTTTTTTGCTTCAGCTTAGCCTCTAGTTCCCTTCTGTAGTTCTTTGATTTTTTCCTTGCACTCTCTCTGCATCCTCTTCATTTCCCCCGTATCTCTATCCCTAAAGGCTCTCTTTTTGTTAAGAAGAGCCACCATTTCACTAGTGACCCATGGTTGGCTGTTAGGGTAGCAGCGAACAGACTTCAAAAGAATAACGGTGTCTGTGCAAAAATTAATATATCCAGTCAATAATCTGTCAATATCTTCACCATGCTGTTCGCAGAACTCTTGTTAGTCTGTAGCTTCAAAGCAGCCCTTCAAAGATTCAATTAACTAAGGTGACCACTTCCACACTGACCTGGGGCCTCATGTATAAATGGTTCGTATGCACAAAAATATTATGTAGGCATGTTTCCACACACACTTCAAAATGTATAAAAACTAATATTTGTGTAAAGCCATGCACATTTTCATGGCAGCCAAAGACCATTTGTACACACATTTCTGCTCAGTTTTGCAAACTGGCGGCACCCAGCATCAAAGCATTGTCACTGTTTCTGTGTTGTTTCCCTTCTTTTTCATATTCACACCCAGGATGTGGGATTTATCAAGTACACCAAAATTAATTGCATATCGTTTACAAATCTAATTCACTTGATTGAAATCATTCTGTAACAATATAATGGTGCATGGAATGGCCAAACTATTGCAAATACCCAATTTCCCATTGGGATTAATAAAGTATCTATCTATCTATCTATCTATCTATCTATCTATCTATCTATCTATCTATCTATCTATCTATCTATCTATCTATCTATCTATCTATCTATCTATCTAGTCTGTTAGAAGAAATAGAAGAGTTAGAAGAGAGCATGCATTTAAACATGATGATGACTGGATTCTAAGTCAATTTCGATTTCCAAGAGCTATCTTCTTGGAGCTGTGTGCTGAACTGGTGCTGGCTTTACAAAGGCAGACTTTGAGGAGTTGTGCTCTACCTGCTCCTTTGCAAGTTCTGTCCACTGTCGGGTTTTATCCACAGGAGCTTTTCAGCGTGAACTTGCTGACTGATCATGATTTCACAATCATCACTGAGTTGAGTCATGCCAGCTGTATAGGATGGTATTATCCGCTTGTCATCCAGATATAGAAGATTTCCTTACACTGTGGTTGAACTGGAAAAAATCAAAGCACAATTTGCAGCAATGTCCAGTTTTCCAAATGTAATCGGAGCGGTCAACTGCAAGCACATTGCTATTGCAACAGCGCTGGTCAAGTTACATCAGGCAGGAATGAATTTCCAAAAGAATGAGCTGGCATTACATCACCTATAGCAAGAGAGCCTATATAAATCGCAACTCTGCATCTTGCACGTACTTTTTTTTTCAACTAGGACAAGCAATCCTATTAAAGATAGCATATCACCTCAAAGAGCTGTGTAAATAGCAGAGAATTTATCCATTGTGCCACTCAGTGTCGACTCTGCACTATAAAGGCGCCTTCAGAGAATGAATTTGCTTATATAAATGGAAAGCATTTCCACTCTATTAATGTGCTGGGCAATAGTACACAGAAAGTGTGTCGCATTATGCAAGCATGTAACGTGCTGCATAATGTGGCACACAATCGTGGCTTGCTCATACCTGAAAAGATACAGTATGATGAATCTGACTCTAACTCATCAAATGATCAATCAAATCAGACAGCCTTACCACTTCATTTGAATGTAATTAACAGAATGTAAAAACAGGTAATCAGGTACAGCATTTATTTTTTAGCCAGTTCATTTAATTTGTGGTCAGTAACACATAGTAAAGTTCCTTAGTTCATTTGCCACATCTTTTACAGCATCTGCTATTGCATTTTGTGACTCCAGAGCAGTGTCCGTCAGCACACAGTCAGATGGCTGCCCAGTGATTTCCAAGGCAGAGGCATGTGTGCAGCCAGCCCCTGAAAATGTGCTCGGCATAGCAGCACCATCACCGTGTGGATTTGTGTCATCAACATGGAGGTCAACATTTGTTGTATTGTCTGAAACAGAATAAACAAATGGTGAGCTGCTACTCACCTTTTCACACCGAATTTGATATCTGGCCACTTTTTTTTTATTTCGTGAACTGTGCATCTTTCTGAACTTTAACTTTTGCCATTGTCTTTCAATAAAGCATTGAACTGAAGGGGCTAATTATATTGATTTGCATATGCAAATATGCAAAATTCTGGGAGGAGTCAGGGTGGGGTTTTAGGCACCACGTGTATGTACATTAATTTTCACATTCATTGGGATTTATAAAAGGGAAGTGCATGGAACTCGGCATGTGCACAGTTTTATGCATCTGGATTTTTTTGTGCATACACACATTTCCAGTTTTGTCTGTACACTATGTTTTAATGTGAATTCTATGCACGGCATTACATATGAGGCCCCTGGTCATAACTGGCTGCTGCAAAACAATGGGCTTATGCTTGGGCATAAGATGAATGAGATTGTGGCCTAACCTCCCAAGGGGGCAGATCTTTAGAGCTGAATGTGTCTTTGACACTTGAATACAAGAGGTTGATGGTGCTGCACTTGACAAACTGATCAAAAGTGGGTAAGGCTCATGAAAAATGGGCATAAGATAAACTAATTGGGTCACTTTAATGTTAATTTTCAAAACAACTAGCCTGTGGGCTTTCCAGACACCTATAGTTTAAATAATTGATTTATGTGATGAGGGCCATTTCTCCGTTCGTCCTTTGTAAACTTTCAGTCAGTGCTGAATAGGCCGGATTTCTTGACTTGCATTTTGCTTGAAAATGTGCGCAGCTAGAAGATGTATGTAGCATGTATCAGCACCAGCACAGCTTTACAATACAGCAACTGGCGACCAAAAAAATAAAATGATTTTTCCAATACATTGGTTGCTTTCTATATGTGCCATTGTGTGCTTGAGGTTGTAAGACAAATATAAAGGGATTATTAAACACACATACAGAGCATAATCCTTATCTAAAAACCTATACTGACAGCATGAGCTTTTATAAATTGCAGGACACAGAGAAAACCTCTCGCTATTTTTACAAAATAACAACATGTGCTTTCATGTACTGCATTGTTCTATATTTCAGTAGATTTTCTTATTGGCTTATTGAACAATGTCATAAAAGTGAATTTTGCATCCATCCTTCCATCCACCCATCCATTCAGTTTGCCAACATTGAACATATATTGTTGCGGAGAATTCTTAATGATTCCTTAAAAAAACTAGTTAAGCGATGTCTTGAGCTGTACTAAAAAAAGAGAGAAAATATTGTTGATGTACAGTATATATTTACAAGAATAACACAAGTTACATGTCAAAGTATCAAAATAAATGGAAACAACAATAAAACTGTTGGCCTTCTGTGCTCTGACTAACAGGTAAAGCTCCAATATGTCCTACTGAGAGCCTGCAGCACTCACCCACATCAAAAAAAAGCAGCACTCTATTTTATTATGTCTAGCCCTTGTCTTTAATGTATCTCCTGTCTCTACCTCCTTCCAGTTGAACCATTGTCCAGCTTTCCTTCTGACTTCAAGAGTCCCATTAAAGCCCCAAGTACTTCCATGGCCACATGTGGTCCTCTTGAGGACATGTCAATGGGCTAGGTCCGAATCTACGACCCAACAGGAGTCTACCCACCATATACAAAAGGTTTCCAGGAATACCTGAAACCTTCCTGTTGCTTCCAACTGAGTTCATACTCATAAGTGAATGAATGGATGCATGGATGAATGAAGTATTGTTATTGATAATATTTTTACTCTTTTTGTAATGGCGCCTCTGCCAAGCATATGACTCATGCATAACTGAATAAAAGAAGCAGGTGAGAACTTGACTACAGCTTTGAAATGAATGTGACACTTGAAAAAAATACAGTTCCAGCACAAAAATAGAAATCTTTAGGCACACAGTGTGACATGATCATAAACAAAGCAAAATGGGGTTCAGTTTTAACAGAATGCCCGTGAAAACCTAGATAAAACTGATGGTGATCTCTCAAATGTGTTAAATACAGCAATTAATCAAGTCTTCTGTTTATTTATTGCTATGTAAAAATGCAGCAATATATTAGAGATGCAACTTGAACTTAAAACTATGCAGTGTGGGAGGATAGTGAGTGCTGTGAGCATGAGCAGACAGTCAATGAACAACATACAGAGATAAACTAATCTCAGTTTCTCTCTTCCCCCCCTTTAAAGTTATAGCAAAAATTGAATACAGATGACCCTAATATTTATTTTCCATTACCCCATATTGTGTGTCAACTCAGCAGTTACAGCAGTCTCCTAAGACTCAAAATGTATTCAAAACTGCTTGATAGCTGAGCTTGAGATAACTGAAATGAACATTGCTAACAAAGGAATCCTAAAAGTATGATTTTAAATCTATTATAATAAGAAAACAAAAAATCAGAAATATGTCTATTACTGTATGTGGCTTGCTGTGATGAATGTTTAGTTTTAGTACAAAACAGCAGCTGGTCAGAGATCTCAGGTTTAAGAAGCAGAAGCCTGTCTGTTTTACTAATTACAATACAGTATACACTAAGTGGTAAGCCTTAACGTTTTTGATTACTGCTCCCTGTTGCAAGCTTTATCAAAGGTGGTTAAAGGCTTTCAATTGAAGTGTGATCTATTCTTTTCTCTTTTTCTCAATTTTCTTTTATTATTCTTCTCTTTCTTGAGAGCGAACTTCTTTGAGTCTGCATTTGATTTCTGCCCTGTGCCTGATGCTGCCAGATTAGGCTCAGGTTAGGAGGATTAGATAATGAAAGGATGGATGGATGAATGTTCAGTAAATAGAAGTGACAAAGAAAATGGACAGAAGATACATGCAAACTCAACATGGACAATAACCAGATGCAGAATTCGAAGACAGAACACTAGTTATGTGGAGCAGTAGTGCTAAACAGTGTTTTTTTTCAATTTCTGTAATGTCCCTTTTGTAACTAATTGGCATAGCAGTGTTCGCCAATTGTTTTCTTCATGTGTAAGTATATATAAAATAGGTTGATCCTTTATCACATTCTTATTTTAAATTAGTAAAGGCACAACATGCAATAAGGGAGAAATAAAAGAATAAACTCCAAGAGGTAAATTACTGATGAAAGAGAAGGCACTGACATGGTCAGAGGCTGACATACGTTCAGAGGACCAGGAAGAAGACAGCACACTAATCAAATAAGTGCATTACACAAGAACAGGAAAGTAACAAAAGTACCCTTAACTAATGCTAAAAATGATATTTGTAAGGTTACTAGGACCCTAGCCCTTGCCTTCCATAATGTTATAAGTGCATAATGCAGTAAAACTGGATGTATGTGATACAGATCATATGACCAGCAACCTAGTACAACAACTTTAAACGATAAAATGGCTGTGCCCATGAAATAAACAACAAAACATTGTGTCATTTCATGAAACCACGTAAACAGAATGATGTATTAGGATGAGATCACAGGTCAGAACATTTGGTAGTATCTGAATGCAGCTAATCACCAGTCACAACTTTCAAGTAAATACTTGATGACTATATGCAGTTGACCTAGTGCTGACTCACTGTCACCATGTTCTAGCACATAGTTTCATAAACTATGGGTTGGGACCCAAAATGGGTTGTGGGTTGCTGCCTTTCAGGTCGCACAGGGTGATGATTCATTGTTGAATTCAATAGAAAATGGTTGTGCAAGGTTTGCATATTATCTTGTGATGGATCGCCAAAGACTATATTGCCAACTGGCCGTGATTCTCCAAGGACCACCCCAACTCCAGCCACCCACTCAATGACTGCAGTCTAACAGTCTGATAATTGTCATGGACTAATGACACTAAGAAAGGCAAAATTGGGTTGTAACAAAAAAAAGTTTAAGAACCACTGTTTTAGCAGAAAGATGGTTTGCAATTAAAGAACTGAGAATAATGGAATGCATGCTGTGGGTGGCATGCCATGGGAGTTCAACTGTAACAGCTTTTTTAAAGGATTTGTTCAATATTTTTCAAGTTAAAGTTATTTCATCGCACTCATGGCATATATTCATTTCCCACATAAAATTGTGTTCTGAAGTGAAGCTTCTTTTATAAATTTAAACAATATCTTGTCTGTTTATGCAGCTTAAAATCTACCATCTTTGAGAATAATACCAATTATAAGCATAATTAGAATATTGCAAACAGTTTTGGACAGATGACTCAGTCTGCTCTCTGGTTTGTGGCAGTTTAAACCTCCATCTCTGGGTCACTTTCCGTGGAGCTTTAGAAAATACTATCAGTTTTTGGAAGCTCCTTTGGCTATTAATCATCAGACTAGAACTCCTCCGATCTGTATCTACTGTCTCTAAACCCCAGAGGCTTCAATGGCATTCCTTCTCTTACTATCTTACCGCTACTTAATGTAAGTGAAGTCTTGTCATCTCTTACCAGCACTTTTCTGTGTTATGGTAGCCTACTTTCTTTATTCTGGGTTTAATAAAATTTTATTTGGGAATTATTTTTTGTGGTATTTGATTTGAGGTTTTTTATTTTATTTTGCAGTAATTTTTTGCACTTAACTGCAACTTCATCTTGTTTGTTGTATGTGCACCACTGTTTTGTGCACCTATTGTTATGACATGGGCATCTTTGCTAAGAACACACCAACCAAACGTCAGGACACATGATACCATTGGATTGGTAATATTCAAGCTAGCACTGCATGGGACACACTGTCCAGGTTTGTGGATAACTTTTAAGACCTTTTACAGCCACTTTTTCCTTATTTGACAAATTTCTCTTTAGGTTATCTAAGACTTTGATTTTAGTTTGTGTATTGGGTTTTGTTACACATTAGTTTGATTGCTGACTTTTGTTGTGTTGTGTTTCTTCCAACTCCAACAAATAATAACTAGAGAGACAATGGTTAACTCAGCGTGCTCTTTACTCAGTAACGGACGTCAGATACCAACACTTCCTTTTTCCCACAAGGCAAAGCACACAACATTTCTTTAAGCAAATTGGGACACTAACATTGCTACTTAACAAGAGCAAGATATATAATAGCTTTGACCCCTGCTACTTCTACAGTAAGAAATTTTATCTCCTGGTCCTTCATCTGCTTTTTCTCTTGTAGCCTGCCAGCTTGCATCTGTGGCCAAACACTTGTAGGGTCTTATAGCCTTAAAACCAACTCAGTTATTTACCCTCTAGTGTTCTGGGGGTTCATTGCACTGAATATCCTCTGGACTGGTATCTCTGAATGTTCCAACCATTTGTGATTCTGGCCTGCTCAAGTAGATATGCCATGTTGCCTTCTTCCTGCCTATTTGGTTCTTTTTCTTGTAATGGTTTCATAATATATCAGTCTTTTTCTTTGCCCAGGATAGTTTCTTTGTCGGATGAAAGAAATTACCTACCAGACACTCTTTCTCAGGAGTCTGGAAGAGTTGTACCATTTATTAGAACTAAACAACTTTGCACACAAATACAGATGAGCACCATAGTTGCATAAAACTTCGCTAGAACTTATTTTAGATAGATAGATAGATAGATAGATAGATAGATAGATAGATAGATAGATAGATAGATAGATAGATAGATAGATAGATAGATAGATAGATAGATAGATAGATAGATAGATAGATAGATAGATACTTTATTAATCCCAATGGGAAATTCACATTCTTCAGCAGCAGCATACTGATACAATAAATAATATTAAATTAAAGAATGATAATAATGCAGGTGAAAAACAAACAATAACTATGTATAATGTTAAATGTTAACGTTTACCCCCCCCCCCCCCGGATGGAATTAAAGAGTCGCATAGTTTGGGGGAGGAACGATCTCCTCAATCTGTCAGTGGAGCAGGACAGTGACAGCAGTCTGTCGCTGAAGCTGCTCTTCTGTCTGGAGATGATACTATTAAGTGGATGCAGTGGATTCTCCATAATTGATAGGAGCCTGCTGAGCGCCCTTCGCTCTGCCACAGATGTTAAACTGTCCAGCTCCATGCCAACAATAGAGCTTGCGTTCCTCACCAGTTTGTCCAGACGTGAGGCGTCTTTCCTCTTAATGCTGCCTCCCCAGCACACCACTGCGTAGAAGAGGGCGCTCGCCACAACTGTCTGATAGAACATCTGCAGCATCTTATTGCAGATGTTGAAGGACGCCAGCCTTCTAAGGTAGTATAACTGGCTCTGTCCTTTCTTGCATAGCGCATCAGTATTGGCAGTCCAGTCTAATTTATCATCCAGCTGCACTCCCAGATATTTATAGGTCTGCACCATCTGCACACAGTCACCTTTGATGATCACTGGGTCTATGAGGGGTCTGGGCCTCCTAAAATCCACCACCAGCTCTTTGGTTTTGCTGGTGTTCAGGTGTAGGTGGTTTGAGTCGCACCATTTAACAAAGTCATTGATTAGGTCCCTATACTCCTCCTCCAGCCCATTCCTGATGCAGCCCACGATAGCAGTGTCATCAGCGAACTTTTATGTATGTGATGTATACAATAGATAAATTAATCCTATTATCTAAAGGTGGTGAAGTTGACCTTACATAGCAAAAATACAAATCAAGTCAGTTTTTAAAAGCCATGGCATTTCTGATATTGTGAATACAAACCATGGAAGTTCTGTTTAGTGGTTCAGATTTTAGGGCCTTTGCAGAATGATCACACCACTGGCTTGGCTGAGAATAACATAATACTAGTCAAACAGAACACTCAAGGACAGATTCTCTTTCAGTTCTGTTCGTATGATGATAAGGGTTTAATACTCTGTAAAAATCCAATTCTTCAGAGAAGATGGAAGACATTAGATATTGAAACTTTAGAGGGAATGAATGACTAGCTGAAGAGATCAGTTGATGTTCTAATGAGGTCCTAACGAAGAGGAAAATAAAATCAAAAATTATTGCATCTTTAAAATGTATCTCTGACAGAACAGCATAACTTAACAGATGGCAGTGTTCTTTCTGAGTGCAGAGCTGTGCTTCACATGGTGAAACAATATTATATCCAGGGAGAATTGTTAAACTGCCTTGAAGATAATTGCTGAAATGTAAACTGTAATAGATCTCTGATGCAACATTTGAGTAAACATTTTCATTGTTCTTAGATTACAATATGCAAAGATTTATGATTATGAAATATTTATATATTTTTTGCAATATTCTATCTATCCATCTCCATATAGAGAATTAACAATATTATTTTGCCTTGTAGACTTCTGTTCAACCCAGCTTATGTAATTTAGCAGTTAGCCTTTACAAATCACTTATTTTTATGATGTCAGCTCCTGGAAATTGCATCTTTTACAAGAAAAGCTTCCCTGTATTAAATTATTATTCAAGGCAGTTTTATTGTTCAAATATGTATCAGTTATACTCTTAAAAGCCTATGATGTGTGAAAGAATGGACACATTTTAGATAAACAATGAACTGCCTATTGCCCATTTAAACTGCTTGGGTATGGAGAGGAACCACACAGCACAGTGTGAAAAGGTCTTCTTTGTTATATTCTCCACACTTTTTTCCAGCTCCAATGTCACCAGCCTTTAAATTAATATATGTTTTTATAGGAATGTTTTGGTTTCACCTGATGGTATCTGACTCAGACAAGCAATTCTTTCAAATATAAAAATAACTTAATCAGGGGGATTCTGTTTTCATACTATTCCCATCACACTCATTTGGTTCTACTAACTCTATATGGTCTTTGGGAATCCTCAATTAAATGTGCACACTTATGATATTTAAACAGACTCAAGAAATAATTATGAAGAACATCCACCATGGCTCAAAAAGACACAGTGTTAAATCGACAGATTGAGTGCGTGCCTATGACTTTTTCTGTAAAGTTGATAGGATATATGGAGAATTACGGGGTAGCTTGAAAAAGTAAAAGATGGAAATCATAGCCTGGAGTTTTATTTAATTGATACAAAATCAAAGAACAAAAATACAGAAAAGAGCATGTAGCATCAGAATTACAATAATGCCTTCTACCTCATATGGTAATGTAGGAATTGTTCAGATTGTATTGTATGTTATTATCTATTTAACTCGTAATATTTGAAAAGATAGGATTGTCTGCAAATAAATATATAGTTTAATGCAATAAACTTTTTTATTTCTCACTAAACTGGAGTCTAGCTCAGGCGCCGCCGAGAGTGGCAGCCTTTTCAGCAGCTCCGTGTTTTTGTGAATTTCCCCTTGGGATTAATAAAGTATCTATCTATCTATCTATCTATCTATCTATCTATCTATCTATCTATCTATCTATCTATCTATCTATCTATCTATCTATCTATCTATCTATCTATCTAAACCTACCTTGTGTTCACTGACACTAGCAGTTGCTAAGGTGTTAGTGGTTATTTAATGTCCTGCAGGAAAACAGAGAGATGTCCTTGTTCATTCCCCTCTCTGGTGGAAAACTGGGTGAAGATGTAGTCCTGGTACCGCGCAGCCTATAATTGTAAAGGTTACTCTGGGTTAGTATTGTGGGGTGTATATGTAACACAAAGTCAGTATGCTAAGGTACAATTTAGGGGCATTTCTTCTTGTTTACCAATGTAAAAAAAAACTCTAGGGAGGCTAGTGTAGTACCTTTTGTGACAATATGACCAGTAGCTGAATAAATAGTAATATTTAAGTTGCATGAACAGTACATATATGTGATAACACAAAAAGGAAACAAGTTGGTTGTTAAAAAAGCAACAGAGGCTGCATGGCAATCTATAGAAGCGTAATTAAATGGCCAAATATGTCATGGTTCTGAATCTATGCATTGCATCCTTAAATTGTATTAGCATTATTCAAAATAAAGCAGACAGAAAATGCCCACTGAGGGCAATTGACTCCACTGCTAATGGCTGGACGACTATAAAAGAATGGAGGCCCCGGAGAATGGCGTCTCTGATCAGACCTGAACTGAGAACAGCATGGAGCTGCTGGAAGACAACTCAGTTGTTTCCTGATTAATTAGACACAACAAAGACTTCTTTTAGTTCATCTCCTTTTGCTTCTATATATACCATTAAGTGTTCTTTTTGTTAATTTTTTTTATATTTGGATTAAAAGGGGTGATCTGACTGGTATTCTAACACTAGCTCAACATGATGAGCATTCTTCCTATTGTCCACAATATGTAAACAAAAAGAAGCTGCAGCTTCTATCACTCTTGAGAGGGCCGCAACTTCAAAATTCACTGTTGCTGAAGAGTTTGCCTTGGCATAGAATGACTGATGATACAGTAAGGCTGGACTTAAAATCAATGTAATTTAACAAGGATTTTTTTAATACATTTTATTGATTTTATTAAAATAAAATAACATTCCATACACATAACTCAAGTTTTACAAGAAAAAAAAAGGTTCAAAACAAATCAAACTCCACCCCTGAGAAAAAGAGCTAGGCCAGCAGTGTAAAAACTTTATGCTAGTAAAAAAGGTCAGAGAACCTGCTTCCTCAATTTAAATGCTTTTTCTAAAATGTTATTGATTAGATCCTGCCAGGTTTTGAAAAAGTTTTGTACAGATCTAAGTGCGAATTTGATTTTTTCCAGTTTCAAATAGTATATAATATCAGTTACCCATTGACTTAGAACAGGTGAGTTAGGATTCTTCCAATTGAGCAAGATAAGTCGATGTGCCAGTAGTGTAGTAAAGTCAATTACAGTTTGTTTGTCCTTCTCCATTTTAAGCCCATCTGGAAGTACACCATACACAGCTGTTAAGGGATTAGGAGGGATTGTGACACACAGGCTGTCTGAAAGGCATTTAAAGATTTTGGTCCAAAATGATGTTAATTTGGTGCAGGCCCAAAACATGTGGCCCAGTGAGGCCGGAACTTGATTGCAGCATCTTGCATCTTGCCCTGGAAACATTTTGGACAATTTTAAATGAGACAGATGCGCTCAATATATAATTTTGAGTTGAATAATTCTATGCTTTACGCATATGGAGCTCGAGTGAATTCTGTGCATTCCTACTTTCCTCTTCTTTTATGAAATGTTGAGTAAGAGATCCTTTTCCCACTGTTCTCTTGGATCTTTGAAAGGGAGGGACTGTAAAACAGTTTTATATATTACAGAAATGCTGTAAGTCCTCGAAACTGAGCAATATTTTTTCCGGCATAGAGGTAGGTGGGAGGTGAGGAAAATTAGGCAGGTTCTGTTTAACAAAGTTTCGAAGTTGAAGGATTGAAAAGAGACAAGACACAATCTAATGCATTTCTGGATGCATTACAGATACCACAAATAGATACTCATAGTGCAGAGGAATTGGATAAACCTCTGGCACTATCAGAAATATTAGATGCTATAAACTCACTGCAGAGTGGGAAAGCATCAGGCCCTTATGGCTAACCTGCTGAATTTTATAAGAAATTCTCAATTCAGTTCTCCCTGTGTCTGAATGGGTTTCCACCGGGTACTCCAGTTTCCTTCCACAGTCCAAAGACATGCAGGTTAGGTGCATTGATGATTCTAAATTGTCCCTAGTGTGTGCTTGGTGTGTGGGTGTGGGTGTGTGCCCTGCGGTGGGCTGGCGCCCTGCCCTGGGTTTGTTTCCTACCTTGTGCCCTGTGCTGGCTGGGATTGGCTCCAGCAGACCCCCGTGACCCTGTAGTTAGGATACAGTGGGTTGGATAATGTATGGATGCATGGATTCTCAACTCAGCTAGCTCCCCTTCTATCAGCAAAATTTACAGAAGCTAGAGAAAATAAAATTCTACCTCAAACTTTTCACCAAGCATTAATTACTATCTTTCCTAAACAAAATAAGGACTTATTAAAATGTACATTGTACAGACCAATCTCACTTCTGAATAACGATGTTAAGATACTCTCCAAAGTCCTAGCTAGAAGGATCGAGAAAGTGCTGCCTTCAGTAATATCACAAGATCAAAGTATATTTATTAAAGACAGGCACTTAGCTTCCAATCTTCAGTGCCTGTTTAATGTAATATATTCACCTGCAAAGTCAAACACCCCTGAGATATTATTATCATTGAATGCAGAAAAAGCATTTGACATGGTTGAATGGAACTACCTTTTCACAACATTGGAGAAATTTGGGTTTGGCCCGAACATCCAGAAGCTTCAGTTTGTATTAACAACAATAATTTAGACTACTTTAAACTAGAACATAGTACTAGACAAGGATATTCCTTGTCACCACTGCTTTTTGCAATTGCCATTGAGCCACTGGAAATTCACTGTCAAAATGCTATTAAGATAAAGGGGATTATCAGAGAAGGACTGGAACAGAAATTTTCTCTATATGCAGATGATATGGTACTGAATATATCAGACTCACAAAATACTGTGCCTGCCGTCCTAACAGCACTAACAGAATTTCAAAAGATTTCTGGTTTCAGAAACAATTTGAATAAAAGTGTGCTCTTCCCAGTGAATTCTCAAGCATACAATATTAGATTGGACACCTTCCCTTTTTCATCACAGATCAGTTTAAATACCTAGGGGTAAACACCACAAATAAACATAAAGCTCTTTATCAACAAAATTTTGCGATTTGTATGGAAAAATTAAGCAAGACTTGCATATATCATCAACTCTTCATCTTTAGCTCGAAGAATTAACATTGTTAAGATGAATATCCTTCCTAAGCTTCTTTTTATTTCAAAACATTCCAATATACATCAATAGATCATTTTTTAAGAAACTAGATTCAACCATAACCTCATCTATTTGGAATGCAAAACATCCACATATCCAAAGGGCAACCCTACAAAGACTTAAGGCGGAAGGTGGCATGGCTTTACCTAACTTTCAATTTTATTACTGGGCAGCAAACATACAAACTATAAAAACATGGACATGGACACAAATAGATGAACATACACAGGCTTGGTCCTGCAATACTTCTTTATATTCCTTGCTTTGCACCCCAATAAATACAAGTTATCGCCAATATACTAACAACCCAATTGTGCTTCACTCAATCAGAATATGGAACCAATGTATGAAGTATTTTAAGATAGAGAAGCTTTTATCTGTGGCACCTTTGCACAAGAACCACCTTTTTCCACCCTCTCAAACATATGTAGTTGTTAATGCCTGGAAAACATTCGGGATTAAGTCACTTAGAGATCTGTACATAGACAACATCTTTGCATCCTATGAACAACACACACTCCAAATTTAACTTTCTAGCAACAAGGATTGATTTTGTGCAGTTATATGCAGTTTTGTATAGTCAGCCTGTAATGGTTATTGGGGCACCATTATACACATGAGTGCAGTCTAGTCATATGAGAAGCCTAAACAGAATCATCTAGAACCAATAATAAAACGTCAGTTCAAAAAGTCTTTTTAATTGTACACACATGTCATGATGGCCAAAGAGCTCCATGAAAATATTAAGGAGCTATTTTTGGAAAAGTGATACTCCCAATCCACCAATACACTGATGCCTTTCAAAGATTCTCTGCATAGCCAACACTGTAAAGAAACCTTTTTGGTGCAAAAAAGCACAAACCTTTTGTGTAATGATCAGGCATTTGCTGCACTGAGTCGATGCTCCCTATCCTGTTGTCTTTTGTACAGCTGATGACTTTCCTCCTCAGCCCTGGCTAATCTCCACTCTCTGTTCTAGAATGGTGTGTGTCTAAAAGAATACGGTGAAAATAAAAATAATGATCTCTCCTGGAAAGGTACTGCTTTCTACTTTCATTCTTCTTATCTTTCCTGTCATTTATCAAGACATCATTAAATCTTCCAAAACTCATCCTTGACATCTGATCACTACCATTTTGTGCTTTCAGGAATCTCAGTGTGACCCCAGATCATTCTGTATTGCATTTTTTATGACCCAGTCCTCTTCTTTATTTCTTCACAAGATTTAAGCCTTCTTTACCACCTATGTCTCTGTATTCTTTGTTTTCTCAGCTGAATTACTACAACTTTCTCATGGTGGGAAGGAGTCCCAGCAAATACCATTAGATCTTTTAAGCTCCTACAGAGTTTAGCTGCTCACCTGGGTCCTCATGCAAAATGCTGTGCATAGAATTCACACTAAAACATGATGTACGGACATAATCAGAACTGTGCGTATGCACAAAAAAATCCAGATGCATAAATCTACGTGTACGCCAACTTCCACGTTTTTCCACTCCATAAATCCCGGTAAGCATGAAAAGTAATGCACGTTGTGACAGATAGAGGTCTCCGTGACCCCTTGAACCCTCAGACTAGACGTCAGACACCAGGTAAAAGTCCAAATAATGATTTATTAATAATAATAATTGTGCACAAAGCACACTCCTCTCCACAATACTCAATAATAAACAATACACAATAATCAATCCTCCACACTCCCAGACGCATTGCCACCCTTCCACCCAGCTCAGCTCAAAGTCTGGGATTTCCCATCGTCCTTTTATACACCCTGACCCGGAGGTGTTCCTGTCCAATCCGTACACAGTTCCTTATCCCTTCCGGGTCAGGGTAAACAGTCCTTTTGTTCAACCCGGGAGCACATCGTATCTTCCTGTCACGTGACCATGACGTACTCCCGGGTTATAGGGCACATAAGAGCCTCCGAGTCCTCCTACAGCGACTCCTGGTGGCCCCCAAGGTATCCAGCAGGGCTGCGTATAAAAACTACATAGTCCATGAGGCCCTGCTGGAACTCGGGGGACGTTCACACTGTTGGGAGAGCTCCTCCTGGCGGCCTGGGGGTGAGAACCGGAATCGAAAGCCGGCAATCCACCACAATTCCCCCCCCTTAGTGAAGCCAACTGGGGCGAAGCGACCAGCCCCGCGAGGGACGTTCTCCTCCAGGACGACGCGTTAGCCGGACCTTGGCTACGTTGTCTAGGCTCCCCAGCGAACCTTGGGGGAACGGTGTATCTTCTGTCCCACCGCTCCCCTGTCCTCTGGGGACAACTTCGCCACACGTGGCCCGGCCAATGACAGTTGTAACACCGACGATGTCCTCCTGGTTGTCCCCCTCTGCGAGACCAGAAACATCTCGGGAACTCTGTCAATGTTTGCTCCGCCCTTTCCTCCACCAAGGAGGATTTTACGGCCACTTTGCTGCTCTCAGCCCTTCTCTCTGTCTTGTCAGGAGACCCGTGTTTCAGTTTGTGGATCTCCTGCTTATTCTGGGGCTTGTGCACAGTGTGAGGCTCTCTATGGAAAAGAGAGAGCCTCTTTGCTGTTTGCACGCCCGTTGTTCTATGCATTATAGGAGGCGGCGTCATTAGTACCACCTCGCCCCGGGTAACAGCACTTTTCAGCTGCCCCGGTTTGATCGGCACTTCCTCTGCCCCTCCAGTAACGAGCGACAACTCCCTCATCACGCGGGTCGGGGTCTCGAGGTCCGTATCGCTCCGGGAAGCCGTCTCATACTGCTGTCCTGGTTCGATCGGACCTTCACCCGACCACTCAGTCACCATTCCACAATCTATTGTCGGGTTCACAGTGCTTTGACACCCGCTACTAATTAAACGTGTTGCCGGATCACACTGTGTCCCTTTATGCTGTACGGCACAGATTTTATTTCCCTGAACCGCCCTTTTAATCTGGGGTATATCCACAGTTTGGGTCTCTCTATTAGTAAAAGAGAGCCCTTTTTCTGTCTGAACACCCTTTGATTTTTTATTAGAAGGAGGTGGCGTCTTCAGCACCTTATCGCCCCGAGAGACAGTACCTTCCAACTGCTCCGGTTTGATTGGCGCTTCCCCCGCCCCTTCTGTCATTATCCCACACTCTCGTGTAGGGCTCGCAGTGGTTTGGCACCCGCTACTTATCAAACGCGGGCCCATTTCACACTGCGTCCCTATTTCATTATATACAGTACCGGCATTTCCCACCTGTACCACCAAATCATATAACACGGGAGGCTCTCGACCCAACCGCCGCAGGTGTTCGTCTACCTTTCTTAACGGCGCTTCAGCCGCAGCTCCCAGCTCTCCAACGATCTTCTTTATAGATGCCACAATCTGCAAGAAACTGTGCACGGGCTGAAGCAACTTTTCCAGCTCGCGCACATCAAAAAAGTTATTTAATTCAGCCGGAGGCAGGCATAAGCCATCACTAGCCAAACCTCCCAGCTGGGAGCCAATGAGCACGCCCTCTCTTGGCACGTGCTCGATTGGGTTGCGCACAGGCTTCTGGGAATTGGAGTTCTTAATGTTTGAGGACCGGGTTGCCTTCTTCGGCGGACTGCGGTCTGTCTTTTTTAATTTGTCGGCAGACCAATCAGCCATTACTCGGTCCTCCTTACCTTCTCGCGGGGTGAGCAGTGCTTCGATCGCCTCCCCCATTCCCTTCTGGAAGTCCAAGTCCGTCTCTTCAGAGACGAAGGCACAAACAGCGGGACGCGGACCTCTTCGTTCCCAGAACACACCAGGGTCGATCACGTGTTCCTCGCCGACCGTCGACATGCGGAAGTTGCCATTACTGCTCATTGGCTCGAACAGGAGCGTGTCACTATCTTCGGGAATATCCCCGCTTTCCTGCAGAGCCTCCAAGTGATCTTTTCCGAGGTACATGCACGGGACAAAGTGAGTTATTTCAAATGGATTATTTGTTAAATTCCCGGCACGTACCTTAGAGCGATCGTCTGTACATGGAGGTTTCTATCGAGTTGTGCAGCTGCTCCGTAGCTCCTCCTGGGCGTCGGCCATTACGAGCGTGGCTCTCCCGCTGGCGATGTCGCTCTGCTTGTCCTTCTTCTTCCCCATATCGGACGTGGTGAACCTTCAGGTTCAGGCGATGTTACTGAGTGTCTGGACGTTGTCTTCTCAGGGTTCTGTCCACAGTAAAACTTATTTAAATTCAGGTCCTCTGCCAAATCCGACGGCCAGAGAATCCTGCCGAGACTACGCCAACTGTGACAGATAGAGGTTTCCGTGACCCCTTGAACCCTCAGACTAGACGTCAGACACCAGGTAAAAGTCCAAATAATGATTTATTAATAATAATAATTGTGCACAAAGCACCCTCCTCTCCACAATACTCAATAATAAACAATACACAATAATCAATCCTCCACACTCCCAGACGCGTTGCCACCCTTCCACCCAGCTCAGCTCAACGTCTGGGATTTCCCATCATCCTTTTATACACCCTGACCCGGAGGTGTTCCTGTCCAATCCGTACACAGTTCCTTATCCCTTCCGGGTCAGAGTAAACAGTCCTTTTGTTCAACCCGGGAGCACATCGTATCTTCCTGTCACGTGACCATGACGTACTCCCGGGTTATAGGGCACATAAGAGCCTCCGAGTCCTCCTACAGCAACTCCTGGTGGCCCCCAAGGTATCCAGCAGGGCTGCGTATAAAAACTACATAGTCCATGAGGCCCTGCTGGAACTCGGGGGACGTTCACACTGTTGGGAGAGCTCCTCCTGGCGGCCTGGGGGTGAGAACCAGAATCGAAAGCCGGAAATCCACCACAACGTGCACGTGCCTGCTGCCACTCCCCAACTCCTCCCAGAATTACGCCTCTTTGAATATGCAAATCAATATAAACAGCCTTGAAGCTCAGCGTTCTGTGTAAAGACAATGACAAAAGCAAGGGGGGAAATAGAAGAATTTCAGCAAATACCAAGTGGAGGCAAAGAAAAACTTACTATTTGCTGGTTTAAACAGTGGTATAAACAACAAAAGGAAGTTGATTGAGTGACATAGAGTGTTGGAGAAACTTGAAAGCTCAAGTTCACAGGGCACAGTGCCCGAAATAAAAAAGAAGTTGTCAGATATCAAAGTCGCCATGAAAAGGTGAGTCGTAGCCCACCGTCTGAGTGTCATATGAACGCTTATTAGGGTACAGAGCAAAGAAAAAAAAAATAGGGACACAGTGGGCAAAAAGCTCGAAATGTCAACTTTAATCTTGAAATTTCTACTTTAATCACATAGTTTATTTTGTCATTAAAATAGAACATCATAAACTTCATCTTTAAATCGTTTCATTTAATAGTTTCTCAGATACCATTGTAACTAAAGTAGCACATTAAATACTTTGTATTGTATGTGTTCTTCTATGTGCTCTATGTGTGTGAATCACTACATGCTTTTTCTTAAACGGGCTTTCTCTTCCTCTGACAGAATATAGAATCCATTACATTCGTGATACTACAGCTCTCTGAATAATTAAAATACTGAGATGTATACTTGATATCATTTTCATGATGATAGGAGTTAAAGCAGGTTATTAAACATAGGAACACAGTGGTGCAGTAATAGTGACGATCTCTAACCCGTCTAGAGATTGTTCATGCCTCACGCAAGATGCTTGCTGCGCCATGTGCGACCTTCGATGAAATAATTTATTGCAGCAGTACTGTCTCTTTCAAACATACTAACCCCCAATTCCTGTTCTTCCTTTTCTTTCTCCAAGCACCCAGTCACCACACAATCAGCTCTGTAATAGATGTTAAGCCATCTGTAAGCTTAGAACGCTGATTCTTCTAACTTTTAAGGAACATTCAAATATCTTCATAGTACATGTTTAATTGTTTATTCATCTGTCCCATCCAGTGTCACGCCAGTCCCAGCAAAAATACAGCACGAGGCAGGAACAATCCCTGAATGGGCGCCAGCTCTTTGCTAGTGCTGCGACACCATGTCTTCACATGTTTAATTATTAATATTATAGATTATTTAAATGATGTTAACATTTTATCTATATAATGTAATAAACATATTTTGTTGCATTTCATCTTAAAAAAAATATTGTCATCATATGTAAATACATGCATTATAAAGTGGGTCAGGTTGTGCAATATTATAACTGTATCGCAAGTTTACAGTGAGGTAATTGTACATACAGGTATAAGTACAAACAGTTCTACAAGGAGCACTTGATGGACTGATTGATTGCGTTTATAGTTCTTGGGATGAAACTGTTTCTGAACTGCGAGGTCCCTATAGGAAAGGCTCTGAAGCGTATGTCTTATGAGAGCAGTTCAAATAGCGCATGGCTGAGGCAATGTGTGCTTGATGCTGTATACCGATAATCCTCTTTCCAATCAGCTGCTGTAGAGCTGTGATTCCACACTCACATACAGTGATATAAATATTCCGAGTGGTGCTCTGAGAGCAATATGGAAGAAGATGATCCGCTGTGGCAACCCCTAACAGGAGCAGCTGAAAGAAGTAGGTGCAGTGAGAGTAACAATGCTAAAGCAGCTATGGTATTTGGATATTTGGAATAGTTTGGCCATTCCGTGGACCATTATATTGTTACAGGTTAATTACAATCAGATGCCTTAAACTAATAAACAATATGCGGTTAGTTTCAGTGTATATGATAAAGCCGCATCAGGGATGTGGATCTAAAAAAGAATGGGAAACCACACTGGAACAAAAGCACGGCTTTGACACTGGGATCCACAATTTGCAAAACCGAGCAGAGAACTTGCATACACTAGGGCTTGAGCTAGCGTGAAAATGTGCGTGGCTTTACGGCAAGTTTAGTTTTATACATCGCGATGTGAGTGTGGAAACGGGCGTACACTACATTTTTGTGCGTATGCACTGTTTATACCTGAAGCCCCTGGTGTTTGCTGTTCCTTGTCTTAGCGCACTACTTCTTTGGTTCAATCTCTCCACTCACTTTCAATTATTCTAAGGATCCAATTCAACACTCTTGTCTTCATCTGTAGATCTCAGCAGAACTCTGCTATTCAGTACTTCCAGTCTCTGGTCTCTCCTTCTATCACTTCAAGAGCTCTTCTGCGTCTGTTGACTGCTCTTCACCCAGGCCTGCTAAAGGTCAGTGCTTCTCAGATCTCACTCCCAGTGAATGAAATTCCAAAGGTCATCAGAACTTCTAGAAATTTTATGATGTTCAGGCAGCCGTTGATAACACAGCTGTTTCCAAAGTATCATGAGACTGCTTAGACTTTCTACCTCTGCTTTCCCCTTGTATATCAGTGGCTGTACTGAATTAATGTACCATTAAGCAATTTTAATTTTGCTAGAATTCTAGCTTTGTTGGAACTAACTATAGCACTACATTTATGTTCTACTTAGAATTCTGCCTCCTATTGTTTATAAACTTTTGTACTTTCTAATCACCAATTGTATCTGTTATTATTTGAATTATAAGTCACCTTGAATGAATTTTGTCCTCTATGAATACAACTAATAACAATAATTTTAGGAAGTAAATTAAAATAAATTCAGTGCTGACTGTAAGCTCTGGTTCTCCTTAGCCCTAATAATTGCCTTTGGTGTTGTGTTTCCTGTTTCCTGTAATATCCACAAATCCTGTTTCCTGTAATATCCACAAATTAGTTTTGTCTATCCATAATTAAAGATAGTTGTAGAGTACTTGAGGAATGTTTATAACTTGTTGAAGGGGAAAGACACTTACATTGGAGGCCCACAGTGGCAATTTAACAGCTGTATCAGCAAGCTATAAATTGGGCCTGCTCGGTTTATTTTGATAATTTGGCCACCTTCCATTTTGCTTCATTCTCTCCATCTCTCTCTCTAGGGCCCCTTGGCACTCAATGCTCAGCCAAAATCAGCAGCAGCATTTAAACCACAGGGAGACAAAACTATCTCTCAGACAGGCGTCTAAGATGTCAAAAGTTAGTCAGCACCCAGTCCACCACTTTTGACCCAAAACAGTTAAAATCATGTCTTTTAATGCTAATATTTACATGTTAGCAATTCCTTAACAATGAATATTACAATGAAAAGCTTCTGTAATAGGAAAGGGTACTCACAGAAACTCTCCACAATATAGAGTAGGGGTCTCCAACCCTTTTTCCCCTGAGAGCTACTTGTACACAATGAAAATGGCCGAGAGCTACTCATGTTTATTCTCATAGCTTATTTCAGCCCAAACAAACTGAATAAGCTTGTTTTGCCTGAACATTTACAAAATGTTGGTGTCCACAACTCACATTTTGCATTAAAATATCACAAAAATATGTAGTTCACCTGCAAGTGCATTTTGTATGTCAGTATGCATTTTCAAGTGTATCTCACACTATTGAATTAAAACATGAATGCTGTCAAAACAAAACAATGCAATTACAAATACACAGAAATGACTTACTCATTTGTCATTTTGTTCCATGTCACTGTTTCACTTCACAAGAGTATTCACATGTCCAGTTGCATGTGTGATGTGTTTTTTTTAGTTAGTGAGATGACTGGCACTGCATGAAGTCAACAACAGAGGTGTATGGTGGAGTGTAGCCACTTAGGTTCACTCTTATGGAGTCCTTTAATTGTTTATCTGTCAGTCTTGTTCTGAACTTTGATTTCATGACATTCATGTCAGAAAAGGCAGACTCACAGAGGTACGTAGACCTAAACAAAGCGGACATTTTCAGAGCTGCTTGGTGAAGATTCTTATAGTTATCTGGCTCTACTAAGCTCCAGAAATGCTGAGAATGCTGTTGAGACTTTAACTGCACATTATTTTGAAGGTTTACTAATATATAAAATCCAATGTCTGTCTGTATGTCTGTCCGCTTTTCACTAGAAAACTACTTAACGGATTTAGATCGATTTTTTTTCTATAATTTGCTTGAACATACTGGTTGATTTTGCGACTTCTCTCATCGCGCTAAGAATCATAGTTCGCTTGCGGTACCGATTTATTTGTGCAAATCCAAGACAGAGGCTAAGGGGAGGGGCCTTCCTCATTCACTCGCCAGCTTCGGGGCGTGTTCCTTAAATGCACTTAGATAGTGAACGAGAGAACAATTGAATTCAACTTTGTTTGATATTTAAAATAAAGTGTTACTTAGGTCTTGATGAGTTTGAGTCTGGATATTCTCTTAAGTGTATGGCACATTGAAAAGATAGATTGCAATTCAGAATGTTGATCATGATTTTGTGTTAAAAGGATAGTGATATGATTTTTTGGAAAGATCGCCCACTCCTAATTTGACTAATCAAGTTTTCAAATTTATGTGGGATTCATTAACCCCTTGGCGAGCTACTTTGAAAGGAGTTGCAAGCAACCAGTTGCTCGCGAGCGATGTGTTGGAGACCCCCGATATAGAGTAACACCCAACAGGCCAACAAGTACAAAAATATTACCTTTATTAATAAAAACAAAAGGAATATATACAATTGATGACCAAATTACTAACTAACCAGAATTCTAATAAACATTCTGATACCTCACTCAATGGACCATTATTTATCTCCCGTAAAAGCATCTACTTGCTAGCTCTCTCTTAAATAATTTCTGTGAGTCTTTCATTCTCCATTTCTCTTTTGAAACCCTAGGCTGTGGTTTTGTCCAAAATGACTTTCTGGCCATAAGGTGAATTTACATCTTATCCAAGAATCACTTTTGGCAAAGCCCTGGGGCAACTTCAGGAGAAGAAGCCTCCATATATTTGCTCCAGGGGCACCAGGGAACCGAATGTGTGAAAGTATATGTAAGCCAAAAACAGGAACATGTGTGTCAAGTCAAGTCAAGTTAAGTTTGGGAGCATGCACTGGTACAGTGTGTTGCCACACCCACTACACGACGAAACAACTCGGGATCCCGGTTTGCAGCCCCCCATGCAGACACACGGTCCAATCCCACCCTCCGGAAATGACTCTCTATTAGCCACAGCCAGGTGTTACGTGGGTGATCCCTTGGCCTGGTCCAGCCACTCGGGTCCCCAACAATGAGGAAATTATGAGCCAGATCACCCTCAATGAAACGAGCCACATGGCCGTAGTGCCGCTCCTTCACAATGCAGGTAATGTGCCTCATTCGGGACTCCATGAGCAACCACTCATTTGACACAAAGTCAAACCAATGGTAACCAAGGATTTTCCGGAGAGACACGGTACCAAAAGAGTCCAGTCTTTGTCTCAGGTCACTGGATAGTGTCCATGTCTCGCAACCATATAGCAAGACAGGAAGCACCAGGACTCTAAAGACTTGGACCTTCGTCCTTTTGCATAGATATCGGGAGTGCCACACACCCCTTTCCAGCAACCTCATGACCCCCCATGCTCTCCCAATCCGTCTACTGACTTCATAGGAAGAGTCACCAGAGACATGAATGTCACTGCCAAGGTAAGTAAACCTCTCAACAAGGTCGACACTCTCTCCGCAAACAGACACACTGCTGATGGCTGTGCCCAAGAGGTCATTAAAGGCCTGGATCTTGGTTTTTATCCATGACACTCGCAATCCCAGACACTCAGACTCCTCACTCAGTCTTTTGAGTGCCTCGATCAAAGCCTCCATTGACTCCTCAAAGGTCACAGCATCGTCAGCAAAGTCAAGATCCGTGAATCTTTCTTCACCAACAGACGCCCCACAGCCACTGGACCCCATGACCTTGCCCAACACCCAGTCAATACAAGCATTGAACAGAGTAGGAGCAAGAACATACCCCTGACGAACCCCAGAATCAACTGGGAAAAAACGCAGAGGTCCTGCCTCCACTCTGCACAGCACTCACAGTACCAGTGTACAGGCCGGCCATGATATCCAGCAACCTCGAGGGGATCCCAAGAACCCTCAGGATGTCCCACAGGGCAGCTCGATCAACTGAGTCGAACGCTTTGTGAAAATCGACAAAGGCTGCAAAGAAACTCTGCCGATCTTTGCATTTGCGCTCCATGAGAACCCTCAGTGCCAGGATGCGATCAATGGTAGACTTCTTAGGCATAAAAACCAGACTGTTCTGGTCGCTGGTAGGTGAGCAAGTGATCACGGATCCTATTGAGGATGACCCTAGCAAGGACCTCACCCAGCACCGAGAGCAGTGTTATCCCCCTGTAGTTGCTGCAATCCAGGCGATCACCCTTCCCTTTCCAGATAGGGATGACAAGTCCCGTTTTCCAGTCAGTTGGGATTACGCCAGTCTCCCAAATGGAAGCAAAGATTGCTTGCAATGCCAGGAGGACTGCCTTACCACCAGCCTGGAGAAGTTCACCCCAGATACCATAGATCCCTGCAGCGTTTCCTCCCCACAGCAGGTTCACCACCTGTGTAATCTCAGTGAGATTGGGTGGTTCATTGGGTGGTTGGGTGGCTAATTGGAGGATCAGCCCCAAGGACCGTGGACCCAGAGATATCCAGTGTTCTAGCCAGAGGATCAGCTTTGAAAAACTGCTCAAAGTAGCCAGCCCAGTGGGTCACAACTGCAGTGTCATCTGTAAGGACCGTTCCATCAGCTGCCCTGACTGTGACTCTCCAAGGGACAGATTTGGATGTGCATAATGCTTCGATTCCTCTGTAAGCAGGACGTGGGTCGCTAGACGACAGATGGTGTGTCACTTGCTCACAGATTACTCTATCAAATGCCTCTTTATCTGCCCTCAGAGCCCACTCAGCTGTCCTTCTCAGTTCCTGGTACAGACCAGAGTTGCCATTGAGCCATGTGCTGAGACTCCTCTCGATGATATCCAGGGTGCCCTGCGAAATGAAACACCTCCTTCTGGGAACACCGGTAAAACTTACACAACCCTCAGCAACCTGCAGGGTCTTGTCACGGAAGGTCTCCCACATCACATTAGGATTGGCAGTACCCAAATCTGAAAGTTCTTCACACAGACTGCGTGCAAACTCATTAGAAACAGCCTGGTCTTGGAGTCTGGCAAAGTCCAGGCTCATTTTCCTAGTAGGTGGTAACCTACTGGACCTAAGCTGGATCCCAACAGTAGCAACAACAAGTCTGTGGTCAAAATTCCCAAACTGGGCAGTTCTGTAGACCCTGCAGTTTTGCAAGAATCTGCAGCTTCTGCCTACCAGGATTTGATTGATCTCCTTTGCCGCACCACCAGTACTGGAGTACCAAGTCCAACAATGCTGTTCTGGGTGCTGGAACCAGGATCCAGCGATTCACAGCCTCTGACCTTTTGCAGAGTCAAGGAACATGGAGCCACTTTCACCATGGTCACCAGACCCATGGGTACTAAAACAATCCTCATAGCCAGTCCTGTCAGTGCCAGTAGCTGCATTGAAGTCACCCATCAACCACCGAGCGAAACTACGAATAAAATGTCTCCCTCACCGAGACATCACTTACCACGGTCGGAACATACACTGAGACAACAGACAAGGCACCCAAGGGAGTGCCATAATCTAAGTCTCATAATAGGCTTGTTGAAAGGAGTGACATCGGACACCATCGGAAGAAGCCAATCCTCTACAGCAACATCTACTCCCCGAGTATGACAGCCATCAGACCGGCCAGACCAATAAAAGGTGTATCCACCTACAGAGATCTGGCCAGTCCCCGATCTGCGCACCTCAGAGAGTACCGCCACTGAAATGCGGAGTTTATGCAGCTCCTCCGACAACAGAGGAAGATGATCATCTTGCTGGAGAGACAAGACGTTCCATGCGTCCACCCGTATGGGCCACCTCAAATTGGCACCCGAGTACTGCCGTGCAGCGGGCGACGCCTCAGCACCACACCAGTTCCAATCCCAAATAGACCTGACCCTATTGGCTCTCCAACGGTTTTGACTCTTCCAGTGATGGGGCTCCCGAGGGCTTTCCCCCATCCTTTTCGTGATGCAAGCAGCCTTCCTATGGGCGGCTGCAGCAGAGCTACTCCCATAGAGAGTAAAAAGGAGTCCTTTCTGAAGTTTTTTTTTACGGTGGCTGGAGTGCTAATCCTGCCACCAACCCCCATGATTTCCCTGCAAGTTGGAGTACCGCTTGCAGGGCCGGATGCAGTTTAAAGTCATACCCATGACATGTGTGTGCCTAAAAAATATAAATCTGATTTATGAAACCTAGCGTATGGATGTTTGTACAAAAAGCCTACCAATCATCATATTAATATGCATACATGAACACACCTCGAACTCCACTAAGTTGCCACACTGAAAAAAACATATACTTTTAATAGTCAGGTTCGGTTCCATGGTCTCTGTCAGGTTGAACCTGGAACCCAGTGGCAGCGGTGGGATGACCACATGACGGTGAGGATTCAATAACAGAAATACGTCATTAATTTAGAGTAGTCATATCACAATGTGATGTAAAAAAGGATTTTTAACATAGTAAATAAACAAATATCAAACACATAGAAATTAACTTTGCTAGGGCTGAAAGCAACTCCTACTGCTATTCTCTTATGTTGACATTAAAGATATAAAGTTCCAATTTAATGCAACCTGTGCTAATTGCATAATAAACTCTATAATTTAGTTGTTAAGCAGAGAGTTGAAGTAAGGTGTTATGTGCCAGCTGCAAACTGTTTAAGTTTATAGGAATCCTGGGTAACAAATAAATTATAGGTGTGTGCACACATGATGCTACAAGTGCAGAAGTTATCATTAGTAATTGTAGGTGCTTGTTGTAAACTGTGCACCCTCAGCTAAATTACTTATTATCCAGCCTTGCAATAGGTTAAATAATATAATAATAATAATGTTAAATAATTTAATTTACATTTAATAATGTTAAATAAAAAATGTTAAATGTTAAAAACTTAATTCATCTTTATCATTCTTGAAAATTCATATTAAAAAAACAATCCTTATATTACATTACTTCTGTATTAATGTTTGCCTTAAGTGTGCAAAATACTTTGTGGTAATTAGGGTTAAGGTCAGTCCAACCAGATAATCCATTTTAAAACGATCAAAAATGAAAAGGGCAACAAACTTCAGTTGAGGTGTGTAGTATTCTCCCAGCATTTTGAGAACCAGTGAACAAGAATCTTGTAACTTGTTCATGTGTGATGATTCAGTTGAACTTAGGAAAAAAAAAAATCAGCGAACGAGAGAATTATACAATTCATTCAAAGATTTTCAGATTCAAGTGAATGAGGTTCATGTAACCTGTTTGTGTACTGAAATCCAATAAAATCAGTGAACAGTATCTGCTGGTATCTGTTAGTGAGCCATAAATATTTGCTGTACGGTGCATATAAATAATTGTCACACACGTGCGAATAGGAGACAACTAAAGGGCCTGAATAAAATTAATTCCATGCCTGACCAGGAGGCAGCAAGGTGCCCGGTTCTGGCGCCTCTGATGACGTTATTTCCAGTACCAGCGCTACTGCTGCCATTACTTCCGGTCCAGATGACCTCACTTCCTGTTCAGGCCCTGGTGACATCATTTCTTCCACAGGCCTTTAAAGCCGCCATCTTAATTCAACAGTTCAGTTCAACTGTGGACTCCGATCTGTAAAGATCTGTTTATTATTTTCAAACATTTGCAGCCAGGATACAATATACTGTATGAGTGGCTGCCCCAAACCTTTATGATGTCTCTGAGTAATACTTGTGGCATAATGTACAGTTGAAAACAACAAATAATTGTTAGAAATCTGAATTATAATTTTTTATAATGATCAGTTTTGTAGGACTGTCATTTAATTTGTTAAATATACAAAGGAACATAAAACACATTCATATTTATAATTCTCTTTATATGGACCCACCACCAATGAATTGTACAGTGATTTTGCACTGTTAAAAAACACTGTAATACAGTTTATCTTATACAGTATATGCAAACAAACATGTGAATCCTAAAAGTTAATGAGAATCAAAATAAAGAGAATACAACCACAACAAGAAAAAAAAAGTAAGGGAGTTTTGAGTATCCACAATCTTGGATGTCAGGATACATACAGTATGGCCCCAGCGTATAAATCATGAAGAGAACGATGACACCTTGTGTATCCTGGCATCCAAAATTGTGGATACTCAAATAAAATTTTGTCACTTTTGTCACTTTGTTTGTGATAAAACAAAATTACATCACAGAAATTACCAAAGTAAAACAACAAAAAAAGTTCAAATAAAAAATATAAATTAAAAAAAATAATTCATTTAAATTCTTTTATGTTCAGAATCTTTGAACAATTATATCTGAAGACAATAAAACTATAGCAAACAATATAGTAACAATATTTACTATATCATAATGAATATGTACTTTAATCTGAGTGGCAGGCTATTTGTTGACAGGGGGTCACTTGTACTTAAGTCCTTTATTTCAACCCAATATACCACCAATAGAGCAGTTGTGTACACAACTTCCCATGCAAAATTCATGATTTATTAAAGAAAACTTGATGGGGGAACATGCATATATTAATGGCATTCTGAGCCATGCATGCACAACGTTTTGAGGAAACTGGGAAATGACAAAACCCTTGATAAAGCTGGGAAATGCAGCCTAATCAGCTAAATGATGACTCATGTGTTATTATAATATTGTAATTATAATATATTATAATAACAGTTTGGTGATATGGATTATAATAACTCGTATCACTGAGCCATTATTATAATGCGTGACAAACATATTAAACCTTAAAAGTTTTGAATATGATGTACCAACTGTACTTCAGTGCCCTTTTAAGACGGTCGATGCTGCTACTTTTTTGGTTTTTCATCAGTTTTTATCAGTTACCTGCAGTTATTTCTCAGGGAACTGGCCAACAAGTGAGAAAAATCTCAGTCAAGCGCCATCATGCCTGCTGTGCCTAAAGCCATTAGCTAACTGAGGAGGCACTACATTCAGCTTTCATATGGTGTGAATGCACATTTATAAAACATAACATATTTCTGCCAATATACAGTAAAAAGGCAATTTTCAGCAGTGTCTGCTTCTCCTAATGTAATTGGATCGGTTTACTGCACTCATATTGTAGTAAAGGCATCTAGTGAGAATGAAGCTGCTTTTGATAACTGGTAACTATGTTACATTCCATTAACGTACAAATCATATGCGATGCCAAGATTAGGCTGACAAACATCACGGTTCTGTGACCTTGGTCATCCCGTTGTAGCGGGGCCACATAAGTGTTAAATGTCAGTACTGAGTGCGTCTCGTTTCATTGTCCCGTTTACTGTTTATGTGCATCAGTTAATGCCATCTCCGAAAAAGGGGACGGATGATGGAAGGAGACCACAGCCACAAACCTGGAAAACACCTGTTTACAATCAATCAATCACAGCCGTCACAGGATTATTTAAGCCATCAGGAGGAGAAGGAAAGGAGAGGAGAGAAGGAGATTTTTTTTCACCATCACGACCACACTGTACCTGTTCTTTTCCATATCGCGCTTAGCCATCCAGTTTGTTTTTCCATCTGCCGGATTTACTTCAAGGACCTCACCACGAGAGACCCCGGGGTAGGACTTAATCATCCACCACACACACGAGGATTCACGGTGAGGCTGTTCCATTTTTTCCGGGGAGAATCAAACAATGCAATATCACTAATTCAGTCATCCGCTTTCAGGACAGTTTCTTTATTACCGGACTCACGTTCTCATTCATTTTCAGTTTATCATTCATTGTTATTCGTGTTGTGTGTTTATTTGTTACAGGGACAAGGGAGGGTTTTTGTTGTATATACAGTATATATATTTGGTGGTGTCTTGTTATTGCTGGGGTGGAGGGATATTTATATTTATATGTTTCTATTTTTCGATTTCATTTCACTTAATACATATAATCCGTTTAATTTTACATCCTTTTTTTGTGTGCTCATATTTTTCACCGTCGATTGTGGGGGAAAAGTTTAAGTGGTAAGAAGTACGGCTTGATAGTTAGATTATTTCTCAGTAAATTATCCAGGCCACTGGTCTTGGAGGTGTAGCTGCCGGCTGGGTAAAAGGGGTCGGCCGTTACACCGTGATTCATTTATTTTCAGGCAAAACAGCTTTCACAGACATTCAGTTTTTCATATGCATATTAGCAATCGTGTCATTGCATATGCCATGTGATAGTGGCTACTGTCTCTGATACTGCCACCTTATGCCTTTCCCAGGACCCTCTGAACACAGAGAAGAGGGGCACATGTTTTAGCCTACTCAGTTGCAGAGCGCCCTTGAATGCAGGTGGTGGGGTCTCAACACGTCACGAGGAAGGCTGCTTTATCAGCCAATGAACATCGTAAGCATCATGATTGCATAAGCACGAGGTTGATTAGCACTGAGGAATGTTCATGAATTTGCCAGGTGATTGTGATTTGTAAACAGTAAGTTGCATAGAAATGTACGTACTGTGGGTTTTATAAATCTGATTTTTCCTTAGTGTACACATTTTCCTGTTTCTTTGGTGCATGAATATTTTCACGATCAAAGTTTTATAAATGAGGCCCAAGGAATGAGCAATCTATCTTCTTTACTAAAAGCAAGCAGATGCAATCAGAAAGGCTTGGTTGTATGCTTTATAATAACAAACTATGTTCATTTATATCAAAACCAATAACAGCAAATGTACAGTAAGACAATACATAGAATCACACAATCTGGGTGGAGTAATTACTAGGAGTGCAGTCCTGATAGCATTAGCAAGACACTTTTTCCATTCCAGGTGACTTAATCCCTTTGTTGCTGATTATACTGTATATCATCAAGTGCAAAATGAAAAGAAAGATTTATTGCTAAAGAGAACATTTTGAAAATGTTAGCTTGTAGAAGTAGCTGCAGTCAGAGCGCTCTTTGGAAAGGGTCTGTTCTTTTTTACCAAGAACAGCAGAGCGAGAGGTCTTTTTCAGTGTCTTCTTTAAAGAAAATAAAAAAGCATCAGCTCCCCTCCCTCCTCACCCATGATGTGCATATATACGGAATACCTGATTTACTATTTTACATCACTGTTAGCTGGAAATACTGGCATTTTTAAAGCTTTCCAAAACACAGAGATTGTTACAGGCTTTGTTATCACTTAAGCGTGAGGTTATTTTCCCATGAGAATCAAAAGATGCGCTATCTAACTTTACAAAAACATTCTGAATCCTGCTTCATCATTCTGCTTTCTCAGAATACACTGCACTCCTGTTCAATGTAGCAAGACTTTGAAACTAGAGGCAAAAGGCCAATTACCTGAGCAGCTTAATGTATCTCCTGAATATCGTCTCATGTTCAAGATCACCTATAGGATGGCACAATTTTTAGCAAATAGGTATGGATAAATATACATGGTAAAAGGATATCCAGGGATTTCCAAAACTCAAAAGTGGCATAAAACATTGATGACAAAAACCACATATAAACGTATAAAAAGGAGCTTAAGAAAAAAGTACATAGATAAAAGGATAATGTTTTAAATGACATCATTGATAGGTGGGTATTGTTAGATAGCAATATATCCTGTCACGCTGTACTCGTACTACATGAAATGAACTTCAATTTCCAGCAGCCTTGGGATCACTGCACAACTAGGCACTTTTAGCTGTTCACTCTGGGGCTGCTGGGAGATAGATGCTGGATTGAAAAAGGAAGCCATAAGAAGCTGGGAGGATTTGTTGCAGATTAAACAGACTTTGCTGTAATTAGTTTTTTTTTAACATTATTTCAATAGGAAATTAGCCAGGACCAAAAAAATTTGTTAAAATGAGAATTTCGTTAAAACGGAGTTTGTTCTAATGGAATTTGACCTGTACTTCTTTTTTAAAATAAGCATTTTTTTCTCATATTTTTAACTCATAATGAAATATATTTTACTTTACGCAAGTAATATTTTCTTATCAGTATTTTCCTTGTATTTTATATTTATCATTATTTAATCACATTACTGTGAGTAAATATTCAGTTAGTAATTTGATAAGATAAAAGTTCAACAGATCCACCTCATGTGCTGCATTTGTCAGAGGATTAAAAATCAAAGTGACAGTTCAAAAGATCAGTTCCTTATACTGCACTTCACAAGGTGTGGTTTTACCTGACATTATAACCCTCATGCTCAGATGACTGCTCAGTTTTCACTTGCTACAAACTAATAGCTGCATTCTCACAAGCCAATTTCAGCATTTTGTTATTCGAGTCTCTCGAGTTCAGCTCTGGCCCGATCCAGTTTTTAGGCCAAACTTTTGCTACTGGGCCACGGTAGTCTCAGATTTTTGACAACTTGAAACTATGGTAATACAAGTAGGACCTATAACTGTGAAAACTGAAACCAAAGTCTTTGAGACTTGGAGAGGTACGTTCTGGCACATTTGCCAAAAGCATGTGACATGTTCTTATAATATTTGGATCAAAGAAAGTACAATAAAATGTTACTGACATTAGTCTGCAGTGACAACATCTGTCTGAATCTTAAATATATCTGGAGAGCTAAGGATATCAAGTACTGAAGCAAGATGTCAAGAAGTTAAGATAGGAGTGATCTTAAATTTGGAGAAGTTTGAGTTTCAAAAAGCAGTGGAGCTCTATTTATAATATCTTACAGTAAATATAGTTGTAATGGCTCAAGATTATGTCACAGCTACAGTTTGTGAGCATGGAGAACTTGAGAATGACCACTCAATATAATTAAAAGATATTTTATATTAATAATAATGACCACAGAAGAACAATGAATAGATCATTGAAACAAATACAAGGAACACAGAAGGACAAGATACAACAAAAATTAAAATTCAAGTTGTTGAGGAATGTGTCAAGAATAAAAAAAAAGGTATAATAAGATTAGAAAAATGTTCTGAAAGAAAAGAGGATGAGAGATTCAGCAGCTGAGCAAAAGGCAAAGTTCAAGAGCTTCTTTAAAAACACTGCCTTGCCCTCTGTGTCAATAAGTATTGTACTAGAAGAAATTGCAAACAAATAAATGAATTGAACAGGGAGCAGGTATGGCAGCCTTTGAACCAGCATTATTGCTTTGTATTCTGCCTGTGGAAGGAAGGAGGGAAGGAATGAGGACTTGGTGAAGAGCAGAAAACAGGCTCAATTCATAATGGATGAAATAAAACCAAAAAAATATCCATCAGTGCAGTCAAAAATCAGAATAAAAAAAGTCAAAAAAAGTAATGTGTCCTTGAGGAGAGATAGCACAAGTCAGATATTTTAAAGATCCACAACTGAGAAGACATTTACAGTATTGTGATAGTGACACTTTCAGCCATCCCTTCATAGCTAGTCCATGACAGTCTTCAACAGTAACCCCACAAAACATAATTAAAAGTAACCCAAAACAAAAAAAAAAAACAAATGCTAAATGAATTCATTAGGCTTCAAAACCCTAATACATTTGTGTATCTGTTTTTGTCTATAACAATTTTATTCGGGCTGCTAATCATAATACATCCAGCCCATTTATAGCTCAAGCTGTCCTAGTTAAGTTAAGAAGAAAACAATGCTGTGATGAAGCCAGACTTGTACCGAGTGCGTAGCATTGATGACACCCTGAAACATATGAGTGGCTCCAGTTATTTCTGCTACCTGGACTTATGCAGATGCTAATACCAAGTCACGTTAGCTCCTAAGGCATGAAGAAGACCATGTTTTCCATATGGCATGGATTGTGGAATTTCCTAGTCATGGCCTTTAGACTGTGAAATACCCTGTCCACCTTCTAAGCCACCATGGAGTGAATACCGGCAAGAACTCCATCCAGCTACTGTGTGGTCTACCTGGAAGATCTACTGGTGCAAGTCTTCAGTTTTGAAGGAAACCTTGTTCTCAGCTATCCTAGCTGCTGGACTAAAGCTGTACCCAAAGTAGCCAAGTAGCTACTAACTGTAAGAGGATTGCCACCATATGTGACTTTGCCACAGCCCAGTAACACACAGAAGCTCCACAGCTTCCTGGATTTGGCATCTTAATGTAGGCAGTGCATGAGAGGAATCCAAGACATTGCAATACCAGTATATGCACTGACTAACCAAGGAGTCAGCACTGATGGACGCAGCAGTGTGAGCTGCTGTTCTGTCAACAGAAAGAGGTTCTAATATTGGCACCTCTCCTGGTATACCTGAATCCCAGGAAGCATCTTACTTAAGACACTGATGCTGAAAACCAGTATCGTTGAAGCAGTCTTGTTTCCATGTGGCAGTGGAGACTGAGAGGGAGTTCAGTTACTGTAGTTGCCGGTTGAACAGACTGGAGTAGATTTGCTGTGTCAAATGTAGTTCCTGGCAGTGGTCTCCAGTCTGTGGCACTTCTCACCCCACTTCAACAACCACCATTTCACCCTCAGCATGGAGAGGTAACAAGGCAAATAAAAGTGCTGAGGGGAGAACTTTCATCATTCTGCATAGAGCTAGATGTCACCATAAGGAGTGGGTGACTGTGTACATTCTGGGTCTATTCCTTGATCCCAGATCAGAACATGTGTTAAGAATTTACCAAGAATATGTTCTGCCATTTCAGACCTGTGGTCAGAACTTCGAGTTTGAACTAATGGAGGGGTATTTAGGCTTCTGCAAATCAACAAAAATCACACCACTCTGGAACACTCTGAACGTGATTGCCTTGTGGAGAGATTTCACAAGACTCTGGTCTCCTAGCTCTCTGTCTTAATGTACCAGCATCAAGGGGATTGAAACCAAGAGCCATTTTTTGTGCTGTGGGCTTATTTCACTGATGTCCAACATCATACTGGCTTCACAGCTCCCATGCTGATGATCAGGCAAGTGCTGCATGCTTCTGTAACACTGATCTTTCAGATAAATCCTGAACCCTACATCAGCAGAACCCTAGGACCCCAGTACATGAAAGATTTGTGTCCGAGTCTGAAGATCATACGCATGTTGATTCAGAACCACAGATTTTTTTTGACATTGATCAATAGATGAAGGCTCTTTAATGTAAAAGTGAAAACAGATCTCTGCAAAGTGGTATAAATTTAATTACAAATATGAAACACAAAGTCATTAATCAGATAAGTATTCACCCCTTTAATATGCTAATTCATCATTGGTGTGGCCAATTGGTTTTAGATGTCACATAATTAGTTCAAAGGAGATCACCTATCTATAGTTAATTGATTTTAATTAATTGCAGTATAAGGAAGGTGGAAGGTCCAACTTGTTGTGAGTCAGTATCATGGCCTAATCCCTACACATTGGACACAAAGAACACTCCAAGCAACTCTATGAAAATGTGATTAAAAAGCACAAGTCAGGGGATGGAGACAAGAAAATATCCCAATCACTGATTATCCCTTGAAGTCCAGTTAAAACAGTCATTAGGAAATGGAAACACACGTGATATCTCTGCTAAAGTTTGCAGTTAGGCACATTGGATACACTGAACTCATATGGAAGGAAGTTCTGTGATCAGATGAGACCAAACTTGAGCCTTTTGGCCATCAGAGTAAATGTCATGTTTGCACTGCACATTATCAAAAACACATCATCCCCACTGCAAAGCATAGTAGGAGCAGCATCATGATGTGAGGGTGCCTTTTTTGCAGCAGGCCCTGGAATGTTTGTGAGGGCACAGGGTAAAATAAATGCAGCAAAATACAAGATAATCCAGGAGGAAAACCTGATGGCAGTTTGCAAGACACCTGCACTTTGGGAGAAGATTAGTTTTCCGGAAAGCTACACATGAATGGCTTAAAACCAATAATCTTAATGTCTTGGAGTGGTCAAGTCAGCATCCAGCTTTTGATTCAATTCAGAATTTATGGCTGTACTTGACAAATGCTCTTAACTCACAACTTTACAGAGCTTGTGCAGTTTTACAAAGAAGAATAGGGATTACAAAATTACAATGTCCAGATGTGCAAAGCTGACAGAGACCTGTGCATAAAGACTTAAGGCTGGAATGCTGCCAATGGTGCATCTACTAAATACTCACTTGAAGAGAGTGAATACTTTTAGGATCAGTCTTGTGTTTTACTGTATTTGTAATTAACTTAGACCTCATTGCAAATATCTGTTTTCCCTTTGGTTTATAGAATCTTTTTCTGTTGATGAGTATTAAAAAAGGCAAACCACCGCACCACTGTGCCTTAAACAAAAAAAGTCACAGATAGAACAATATCCACAAACAAAATACAGCAAGTGGCCAGAAACTGACAATAAGAAAATGTGTGCTTACAAAGTTCCAACATTGGGGCACACATTGGCTGCGTCACAAAATGGCAGCATAGGACTGGCTTATTCCATTGTTGGAAGTTGCGGCATTGGGCACAGCTTGAACATCTTTTTTTGTTTCCCTTGTATCTGTACAGATGCTTTGCACTTTCTTCTTCTATCAAAAAGGAAGAAACAAGAAAGCAGCACTTTGTAAATAGTAATAAATCTTTTGTTATTATTATTATTTCACAGAATTTCCACTGTGGGAGTGGAGGGAAGAAGGAAGACTCCTTTAAGGCTTGTTTTAACTAGTAGTTGTGGCTTATGGTCTAATTCTGCATACAAGTTAGTCATGCAGTGCTGTGCTGCCAGCACACATGGATCAATGCTATATATCTGGTGGCAGTACTTATAATCTTCTCATTATGGTCAGCTAATGTACCCCTCAAATGAAAATACTGCAGTTTTATTTTTTAGTGCATGCTGCATGGTGGGTGGAGTACTGATCAGGTTGTGACATCACACATCCATGAAGCAGATCAGCAATAATCTTACAGTACACAGCTGTGAAACTTCTGCACATGAGCTTTACAGCTCTGTAATGTTACACTGGCCTCACAAAGCACCATGGTATGCTGGGAAAAAGATGTTCATCTAAGCCATTCGCATGGAAAATCAGTCAGTCAGTCACTCTCCAACCCGATATATCCTAACACAGGGTCACAGGGGTCTGCTGGAGCCAATCCCAGCCAGCAACGCAGGAACAAATCCCAGGCAGGGCGCCAACCCACTACAGCGCATGGAAAATATTCGGCAAAAAAGTTCACTGGTGAATACAGAATATTTGCTGTGAAAAATGGCAAATTTTAACACTACTTGAGAAATGAAGAAATAATAAGCAAATACCCAAGTTTAGCCATTATTGACTTGTGCACAACTAAAAAGCTAATCCGCTTTAGTCCAAACAAAAGTCTTTACAACATATATTCAGTTGAATTTAGAAAAACAATCCATAGAGCCATGATCTTTGTCTTTTAGAGCAGGTTTTTTGTTTAGAGGAAGTTCTCTATATACAGTACTATCCGTCACCCGCGGCTCCATCTGTGTATTTAGTGAAATAGGACTGTGAGGAGGGCCCTGTCTGGCTCCCCATTCCTGACGTCACACTTTCCTCACCCCTCGGCCCGCAGCCTCTGTCTTGGATTTGCATGAATATATCGCCCCTGCAAGCGAACTATGATTCTTAGCGCGATGAGAGAAGTCACAAAATCAACTGGAATGTTCAAGCAAATTATAGAAAAAAAAAATTTTAATCCGTTAAGTAGTTCTCTGCTTCGCTAGCTAAGCGGAGGTAAGGAATGCCCCGAGGCTGGAGTGTCAGTGAGAAGGGCCTTTCCCACCTCCCCTCGGGCCACTGCATGTGTCTCAGATTTGTGCAAATAAATTAGTACCCCAAGCGAACTATGATACTTAGCATGATGAGAGAAGTTGCAAAATCAACCGGAATGTTTAGGCAAATTATAGAAAAAAACCTGATCTAAATCCGTTAAGCAGTTCGCTCATGAAAAGCGGACAGACATACAGACCGACAAACGTTGGATTTTATATTAATAGAGATAGAATATCATGCAGTATATTAACTCAATAATAGCAAAATTTGCAATGTGTAATATTAGGAATACTTTATTATGCGTCATGATTAAATAAACACATGGGCAGTATATTAAGCTTTGTCTAATATCTGTTTTGAAATTGTGTGGATTTGTATAGATATTTTGATCTTGAATTTTTGGAATTTCACAGTAACTTAATTTTCTCAGATATGAATTGTAGTTGGCCCAGTAGTGCAGTGGGTAGCATTGCTTCCTGGCAGATCTGCTGTATTCTGTCTTCTGCAGAGCTTACACATTCTCCCCATGACTATATGGGTTTTTTCTCCCACATCCCCAAAGACTTGCCGGTCAAGGTAATTGGTGATTCCAGTTTGCATCTTGTGTCAGTGTTTACCTGTACGTGTATTGAATCCTGCAATGTGAAAGTCAGGTAATTCCAGAAGTGAACCTTATAGATAGATAGATAGATAGATAGATAGATAGATAGATAGATAGATAGATAGATAGATAGATAGATAGATAGATAGATAGATAGATAGATAGATAGATAGATAGATAGATAGATAGATACTTTATTAATCCCAAGGGGAAATTCACATTCTCCAGCAGCAGCATACTGATAAAAAACAATATTAAATTAAAGAGTGATGAAAATGCAGGTATAACAGACAATAACTCTGTATAATGTTAACATTTACCCCCCGGGTGGAATTGAAGAGTCGCATAGTGTGGGGGAGGAACAATCTCCTCAGTCTGTCAGTGGAGCAGGACAGTGACAGCAGTCTGTCGCTGAAGCTGCTCTTCTGTCTGGAGAGGATACTGTTTAGTGGATGCAGTGGATTCTCCATAATTGATAGGAGCCTGCTTAGCGCCCGTCGCTCTGCCACAGATGTTAAACTGTCCAGCTCCATGCCTACAAAACAACCTGCCTTCCTCACCAGTTTGTCTAGGCATGAGGCATCTTTCTTCTTAATGCTGCCTCCCCAGCACACCACCGCGTAGAAGAGGGCACTTGCCACAGCCGTCTGATAGAACATCTGCAGCATCTTATTGCAGATGCTGAAGGACGGCAGACTTCTAAGGAAGTATAACCGGCTCTGTCCTTTCTTGCACAGAGCATCAGTATTGGCAGTCCAGTCCAATTTATCATCCAGCTGCACTCCCAGGTATTTATAGGTCTGCACCATCTGCACACAGTCACCTCTGATGATCACGGGGTCCATGAGGGGTCTGGGTTTCCTAAAATCCACCACCAGCTCCTTGGTTTTGCTGGTGTTCAGGTGTAGGTGGTTTGAGTCGCACCATTTAACAAAGTCATTGATTAGGTCCCTATACTCCTCCTCCTGCCCACTCCTGATGCAGCCCACGATAGCAGTGTCGTCAGCGAACTTCTGCATGTGGCAGGACTCCGAGTTGTATTGGAAGTCCGATGTATATAGGCTGAACAGGACTGGAGAAAGTACAGTCCCCTGTGGCGCTCCTGTGTTGCTGACCACAATGTCAGATGTGCAGTTCCCAAGACGCACATACTGAGGTCTGTCTTTAAGATAGTCCACGATCCATGCCACCAGGTATGAATCTACTCCCATCTTTGTCAGCTTGTCTCTAAGGAGCAGAGGTTGGATTGTGTTGAAGGCGCTAGAGAAGTCTAGAAACATAATTCTTACAGCACCACTGCCTTTGTCCAAGTGGGAGAGGGATCGGTGTAGCATATAGATGATAGCATCCTCCGCTCCCACCTTCTCCTGATATGCAAACTGCAGAGGGTCAAGGGCGTGTTGAACCTGTGGCCTCAGGTGGTGAAGCAGCAGCCTCTCCATGGTCTTCATCACATGTGATGTCAGAGCAACAGGCCTGAAGTCATTCAGCTCACTAGGACATAATACCTTAGGGACTGGGGTGATGCAAGATGTTTTCCAAAGACTCGGGACTCTCCCCTGTTCCAGGCTCAGGTTGAAGATGCGCTGTAGAGGACCCCCCAGCTCCGATGCACAGACCTTCAGCAGTCGTGGCGATACTCCGTCTGGACCCGCTGCTTTGCTGGCACAAAATCTCCTCAGCTCTCTGCTCACCTGCACTGTTGTAATTATGGGTGGGGATGTCTCTCCTATGCTGGTGGTAAATGGTAAAGTAGTTTCCATTTAAATTGAACCAGATGACCTGAGTGGCACTAGGAATGACTTAATACAAGAATACTGACTTAGGTAGCTCAGCCACTATTTTCTTTTCAATAGCTACCTCCTGTCATACTGTTTTTTTTCAGTTTATTGTTTTTGCTTCATATTGTCTTTGTTTGCCTATACCATATTCTTGATTCAACAGTCCCTTTAAGTATCTTCTTGGGTTTTAAATTAAGTATATTTAACTTTTTCATTTAATAGACATATTTTTAAACAATGATTATAAGATCAGTAAAGCTTAACCGTTATATGCAAATGGTGCAATCATTTGGTTTTAAGATTTTAAAAAGAGTAATTTGGTGTGTTTTTTTTTTTTTTTACTTGCAGATTAAGGCCAGTACAAATGCTCTGGGGGTCTGACATTTGCATATAAATTGTAAATTGTAAGAGGCCTTTGTTAGTTTCCCTAATGTTTGTTTTTTTTGTAATGTAATTGTAACTCATAATTTTGTTTAAGGTATTCACTGTGTTTAACTGTGATTTTATTATGATTTTGTTGCTGTAAAAAAAATATAAATGTTGCGAACACTGGTCCTCACTTGGGAGAATTATTAGCTGTTTTTTTGTCTTTTTATATTTCTTATTTATTATTGCTATGATATTGCATTTTTATGCAAGTGTACTTTGAATAATTGCTGATTTGAACAGTGTGTGAATCAGAATAAAAATTTTAAATTAAATCCTGCATCAGCCAGCTTGTTTGCTCCATTCAGTGGGATACTTAAAGTACCGTATTTTTTGCACCATAAGACGCACCTGACCATTAGACGCACCTAGGTTTAGAGGATGAAAACAAGAAAAAAAATATTCTGAACCAAATGGTGCACTAATATGTTTAATAAAATATAGCAGAATAATATTTCAACCATGTAAATTCAACAGCGGTATTAAGAAACATCATCACTGTCATTAACAAATAAGGAGAGACTTTAAGTTTCAAGCACTCTTCTAGTTTTATGGAAACCCCAAGAACTCCTCATCGCTAGTGTCAGAATTTATTAAGCTCAGTTGCTCACAATCACTTTGCAGCATCACGTACCTATCATCATGCGACATAACCTGTCCAAAGCCACCAGGGGACAAAGCACGTTTGGACCAATGCTCCCTGAACTTATATCGCCAGTCTAGTCCCATCTATATTTGTAATGCCACAAAGCCCTTCATCTCATGTTTTGTTGTGGGTTTCCAGTTTGAAAAATGAGAATGCTGTGCAAGCACAGCCCTCGATTCAAAAAATTGCTCTGCATACCTGTTTGTCTCGTTTGACAGTAGCTGAAAGGCAGCTTCAGGAAAGAACAGCCTGAAGTAGTCCAGCGGCTGGTAATCTGTGGAGTCCAGAGTCCGACTCAGTGATAATGCGCAAAACAATCTCTGCTTCTTTTTTTTCTGCACTCGCTTCGCTCCCTCATGAGATGTAGATGCCATCTTGCTTTTGTTTACATTTCGCAACTCACGCACACGCAAGGATTAGATGCCGAGTCAATGAGTCTAACATTCCTCCAAGCACAGAGGGAATGCCTGTAACGTAACAGTGAGTTTTGTCGCCCTCTACCCCTGGATGTCTACTTTTGTCAGGTAATACACATCATGGTCTGTGACGCAATATTCGCTCCATAAGACGCACAGACATTTCCAACCTTCTTTTGGGGAAAAAAAAGTGCGTCTTATGGTGCGAAAAATACGGTACCTCCACAGAGGTTATTTTATATTATTTGGAGGGTCTTCTGTGCTATTTTTTAGTAGTGACATAGTTGCAAAGTTTTAATGTTGGAGAAAAATCTACATTCTATTCACATGTAATAAAATGAATAATCATTTCTGAAATACTTGAGGTTTTCATGAAGAAATTTTTTTCAGAGTCTACCAACACATCTATTAAGCCTGTTAGTCCAACACTGGAATCAAGGCAGGAATCAGTAATAGTTAGAATGCTAGTTTATTACTAGTATAAACTAATTCAGTCATATGGGACACAATGAGAATTATCAATCCATCTAACATACTTCCCTTTAGGATGTGGGAATAAAACAGCGTAGTCACAGAAGACTTAGGTCAACACATGAAGAATGGGAAAACTCCACTCTCTAGATGTGAACCCAGGTAACTGAAGCTGTTAGGCAGCTACGCACTCTGTCATCATGCTGCCCATTTATGATGTTATCTGAGCTACATATTTCTAGAACACTTGGAGGAAGGAGGTGTGACGATGCGGGTTCCGCTCCATGCTCCCATCGGCTGTTAGGGAGCCCTTGAACCCAACACCGTCGGTAATGTCACCGATGAGCTAGACAGTGAGGCAATAAACAATTGAGCAAGGGCATGATGTATTAAATGTGCAAAGTGCTTTTATTCAAAGAACAATCAAAACAATCAGTGTTCTAATAAAGTGCTGTGCAGTTCATTCAAATGTCTTCATTAAATAAATAATCCATAAAATGAAACGTGAAGGTTAAAATCAATAAATAGAAAAACTCTTCTAAAAACCACGAGGTAAAATGTCACAGGAAGTAATGTTAAAACCACAAGCCCGGTGTCTTCTGCTTCCATGGCGTTTCCCCTGCTACGCCCATCTGGTCTGCTCTACAGGAGAGTCGCCTACCTGCAGGAACAGCTGCCCTTCATTCAGGTCCGGTAGCCCTCCGATCCTTGGCTTCATCGGGCCCCCAACCGGACCGAGACTTGGGATATTTTCCCAGCGGCCAAGGTGCTCACGCTGAGGCTACACCAGCCCAAAGCCTCCTCGACTCCTGCTCCTAGCAATGGCCAAGCCGATACCTCTACTGGTCACTCCAGCTACTTAGTCGCTCAGCTGGAGCGACCGTTTTCTCAGCCCCACTGAGTGTCGGCCATACACTCCCCTCGTAGGCTCTCTTCCCAGCTGCCTGTTTTCCCTAATACGAGCCTGCTCTCGCTCACTCTCCTTCCTCACACCGGCTTTCTCCACCTGCTTCCTGCTACCTCCCGTTTTCTCTTTCCTTCCTTTTACTTCTCTTTGTTCTTCCCTTCCTTAACCGGCTCGCGCTTCTCTATATATGCGGAGAGGACATAGCAGCTGCAGCCCATTAGCCACAGGAACAATCACGGATGTGGGCAGTCTCTCATCTGTGCACTTAGGCGAGAAACGCCCACACCGCAGATCGCCCTGCGGCTCGCTACAGTTACCACGCCCCCTCGCTAAGCCACGAGTGCAGCGATTATTTATTTAAAATGAACCGGCCTTTGCTGGAGAGCTGTGGACCCATAACACCACAGGAGGATAAGTAAACAAGATAAGAAGACAGTGATGTTACAATGTAACTAAATAATGTCAGCTTGTTAGTAGAGCTTAGATGTTTCTGTAATTCTTGCAACAGACAAAATTACAACACACCATCTATTTACCTAACTCACATAATAAAGTTTAGGGTCATGGGTGGAACAGAATCATGCACAAGGCAGGAAGCAACCCTTAGACGGGCCATTAATGCGTTGCATCTATTGGGCCAATCTGAAGATGCCAGTTAATGAAAGACTTTGTAAACAGAGAGGAAATCGAGAATACCTGAAAAGAAACCCACATGGACATTTAAAGAATATGAAAACTCCAAGGAGACAATGCCTGATCATTGGACTTGGTTGGAAACTTAAGGGCAAGATTTCACACAAATGTCAAAAAATTTTCCTTCACGCAAAGAACCATAGACACATGGAACAATTTCCCAAATAGAGTGGAAAAGAGCAGGATTTAGGGATCTTCAAATCTCGACATGATGTTATTTTGGATAATCTACGTGAATAGGATGGACAAGCTTGTTGGGATAAATTGCCTGTTCTTGTCACATTTGTTCTGAAAATCAAATATGACTTAAGCTCAGAATGCAAGTTATGAAGATGTGGCATTTAAAATTTTGATACAACAACTTTAAATATTTTCAAGTAAAGAGGTACCAAAGAAGAAAACAGAATTAGAGTAATGTAAGAAGTTTGTTGTTGACTGCTTCAGGGTGCTGATGAATGGTCTACAAATCAGAATGGTGACAGCAGGCTCCTTTTTAACTTCTATTACTGTATACAAAGAACAAAGTGAACCTAATGTGAAACAGAGGAACAGCAATATAGTTCCATAATTGACAACAGACAATGAGGAGGCTCTGAAGAATGCCTTTGAGAACTCCGGATTGGGATACGCTTTGTGAGTCACATGGGGAGGACATTGTGAGACTCAGCCAATGTATCACAGACTACATCAAGTTTTGTGTGGATAACACAGTCCCCACAAAGACAATGTGCTGTATTCCTAGGCATAGATCACAAAAGACATGAAAGCCTTTGTGAATAAAGGCGCTATATAAGCGTCCGACCCGGCACAGACTCACACTGAGACACGTATAAAGTGAACACAACTCTTTAGTTTCTCTTCAGCCGTGGGGCACGTCTTCTCCATGTCCCACAGGCCCAACATAGTTCCACAAGCACTTAACACAACACAAATCTTTTTCTTCACCTGTGGGGCACGTCTTCCCCGTGAACCCCACAGGTATAACACAGTCCCAAAGTACCTCTTTATAATGTCAGCAATCCTTCCTTTGGCAACACCACTCCTCTCAGGCACCTTGTCCTCTTCCTCCCAATTCTGGCCCTGAGTGGTGGTTGCTGGCTTCATTTATGGCCCTCCTGGGAGTGCTCTTGGTGCTTGCTCACCTGTTCCCAATTGCATTCCCATGTGGGGCCCATGATTAGACCAGCTGGGCTTAACCATCTCTGTCTCGCCCCCTGGCGGCCATCCCAGGTCCCCACAGGGTTGGGAAGAACTCCATCTCCCATGAAACCCTGTGGGAAACTGAGGCATCATCAACCAGGGAGGCTGCCACCAAGCGACCCGGGGGAGGTATTGAGGAGTCCATGGCTGCTCCCCCGGAATACAAGTAGAAGGGACGTCCTGGCCGGGCATGAACCCTGGCCATGCTCCACACCATATTGAATATGAAGAAGAGAGCCTTCTGGTCCGGAGATAAGGGTGAAATCAATAGAGTGCATTCACAAATGAAGAAGGAGCTCCGTGAGGAAAAACTCACTACATAGACAAACTTGAGCAGAAGTCACAATAAAACAACATGACAGAAGTGTGGAACAGGATGAGGACTATGACTGGCTACAAGCAGGCTGTAAAACATGTGCTGGAAGGAAATAAGAGCAGAGCGAATAAATTGAAATAGTTTTTCAACAGGTTTGACTCATTCTTGTCGGTACAACCCCATTCCCCCCAACAACACTGCTAGCATTTGTGTGCAAGCTGAGGAGGTTCAGGAATCCCAACTGCCATCTGCACACCGCATGACTTTCCCCTACAATGATATCACACCTCTAATCTCCAGCCCTTCCTGGGCTGTGAGTCTCTGCTGATCAAGGGGGGCAGATCTGGGGAAATTGCACAAACACGGTTTCAGCAATCAGCACCAGGGTGCTGCCAGCCAGGTCTGTAGGGTTCTTCAGCACCTGTTTCCCCTTTACCTGAATCGGCAGAATGTTCCCTAAGATGTGGAAAACGTTTTATGTGGTCCTAGTGCCAAAGAAAGGACATTCCACTGATCCCAATGACTCTGGATCAGTTGCTCTTACTTCATACATCATGAAGACCATTGAGAGGCTGGTCCTAACACAGCTATGACCCTGGTTTCAGAACATCTGGATCTTTTGCAGTTTGCCTATCAAACACATATTGGTGTGGAGGATACCCTGATCTACATGCTTCACAGAGCTTACTCCCACTTGGACAAAGCCAGAACCACAGTCAGAATAATGTTTTTTGATTTTTCCTTTGCTTTTCTGCATCATTGACTGAGGAAAAAGCTCAAGGCTTTGCATTTTGATTCCCCCACCATCTCCTGGATTATGGACTACCTGACCTACAGACTGCAGTTTGTGAGACTGAGGGAATATGTGTCAGAGATGGTGACATTATCTTGTGATACAAGGACAACAAACTGCAACTTAACATAAGCAAGACTAAAGAGTTGATGGTGGACATCTGGCATGCCAAGCAGCCTCTGAGATCAGTCACCATTCAGGGGAACATGGAAGAGGTGCAGAGATACATTTACCTGGGGGTTCACATACACAACAATCTGGTCTGGTCTGCCAACACCATGGCACTGTACAAGAAGAGCCAGAGCAGACTTTACTTGCTAAGGAAACTGAGATTTTATGAGGCATGTAGCAAGCTGCTGAAAATGTTCTATCAGTCTATAGTTGCCAGTGTGTTGTTCTATGCTGCAGTCTCCTGGGGAAGTAACTTGAGCTCAAAAGATGCAAAATGTCTCAATAAACTATCAGGAAAGCCTGCTCCATCGCAGGACAAACCTTCGACACACTCGAAGCTGTTGTGGAAATGAGGGTGATGGCAAAATTGGATTCCATCATGAAAAATCCCCTCCATCCCCTACAGGAGGTGCTCTCTTGAAGCACTTTTAGCCACAGGCTCATTCCACCACGGTGTGCTAAGAATTGCTTCAGAAGATCTTTTCTGACTATTGCTATGAGGCAATTCAATTATTCCTTCCAATGTACTCTTTAAAATAATTTTAAAATATCTGCTCAATATACATTTATTTGTGAGCCTGCATCCTTGTGTTTATGTTTCTGCTGCTGTATGCATCTGAATTTCTCAATGGGATTAATAAAGTTTATCTAATCTGATAAATGATTATTTTTTAATGTAGAGAGATTTTAGTGACTCAGTTGTCAGAATCCAGATATATATATATATTTTTGGATATTTTTCCATATAGTGTTTGCTTAACATTTACAAATGTTTATTATTACAGGCCTTTTTGTTTTAAATTATATTTTATTCATCTAAAGATGACTTCCCATTTCCCACTGCGGCACTGCCACTGTGCACACAACATTTTCATAATGTGTTTCATGCAATCGATTTTAAGGAGGGGGTTTTGGTAACTTAAAAAGTAAAGACTATGTAAAAAAAAAACAAGGGAACAGAAGACTGAAAAAAAAGATTGGGATTCCAAAAGGAAATGTTGTTTAATGGTGGTTGTTGTATGTAGTGTTCAGGATACTGTTGGCAACTGTCCAAACATACAATGAAGAAATAATCAGGTTATTTTTATTTGTGGTCATTAGATAGTCAGCATCTTAATCTCCGAATAGGTAACATGGTACTGTTGGACAGGTAGGTGGAATTCACCAGGGGATCACATGGATCCATGGCTTTGGAACTGGGGAAGAAGCAAACAAACATATGACACCCTTGGCTGATACTATACAACCCTTTCATCATCCCCTTTGATTTGTGAGAGCAGACTTGTATAGAATGATATAGTTTTGTTTAGAATTTCACATTCCTGATTAAGCTTTCTCAATAACTATGTCTGATTTTGACTGATTACAAAAGTTTGAAAGATCATTCAACACTTGCTTGTCTTAAGACTGCGGTTTCTAGTTTTTGTGTCAATTTACCACCTGGAAAATATTATGCTGTTTTTATTTAAAGAGCAAAATGCCAAAACAAAACACAATCCAATAAAAAAAGAAACACATATCAAGGGCAATGTTATTTATCAAACACAATTCAAATAACAGAACAGAAGATTCCTATCCCACCCTGCTCAGCATGCTACATGACAAGATGGCCCCATCTAAAGCAGTACTTCACTTGGAATAAAATAGCAAATAAAAGATTATGAATAGGTCTGGGATGTTTACTTTAATATCACATTAATCATTTCTTGGCAAATTCTAAAAATAATCGTGAGCAGATACTCATAAAGAAAATACACATTTTTCCAAAATGAGCAAATATAGAGCATCATTTTCCTGCTGAACTATAGGCTATATATGAGGATGGCTATGATATTACAACAGATTTTTCACAGTATAATGCTGTTTCATCTGGCATTACTCCAAATGCTGCTGTTAAAACATTAGGAGTGATTTTTAAATCTAAGGCTGTCTGAATGATATATGCAAACAATTAGCCCAAAATTGTGCAAAACATTTCCAAAAGGTGTGATTTAGTGATGAAGGGATTTGACGAAAATGCTCACAGTTGGCATCTTGCCCTGCTCAAGCACCATTGATGCAATTTTTCAGAAGGATTCTCACCTGAAGTAGACAATATGCACAAAACATTTTCTACAGAGTACAGTATTTTTTGTGACAGGTGTGAGCTTTGCAGCAGCTTGTTACAACCGCTCCTTGTCTTGTCTACATATTATAGTGTTTTTAGACTGTTTTGGTTTCTTTAGCATCAGTATAGAGTGTAGTGTAGTCTTCTTTTAACAATGAGGTTTGAGAGAATTTTTATCACGTTTTTATTTTTTGTGACAATTTGTTTGGATTGCCTGAATGCCACTAATCTTTATATGGCAAGAAACATGGACTGGTTCTTGGTTTACCTTATGTGCTCATTCGCTCGTGTTGAAACCAGATACAGCACAACACAAAAAATCTTTTTGAATATACCTCCGTAATTAAGGAGAAAGACGAAAAGAGCGTGCCATGGATGAGAGAAACGTCAGGGGAAACAAGTAGGTGGCAATGACACGTGAGAAAGAGTGAGACAAGTAGTAGAAGACACAAGCCGTATCTCCCCTCCATTATCATGGGTAATCTTAGATCACTGGATAATAAGATGGACGAGTATGTGGTGCTGGTTAAGTACAATGGGTTGTTTCGTGAGTGCATTATAGAGGCGTGGCTGCATGAGCTTATTCCCAACTTATTCCTGTGGACATTGCCAGCTTTCAATGTGTGTGGGCAGATAGAGCACAGGCTGAAAGTGGAAAGCGCACAGACAGCAGGCTCGCTGTCTTTATAAATAAACGATGGTGCCGCCCTGGTCACATTGTGATGAAGGAAAGTATCTGTAGCCTGGACATTGAGCTGTTAGCGGTGTGACGATGTCCTTAGTACATGCCCAGGGAGTTCTCTCATGAAATCAGCATTGTTGTTTACATTCCTCCATCAGCTAACGCAATGATGGACTTTTGACATCATTCACTCGGCCACGGTGAGACTCCAGACTAAACACTAATGTGCTTTCATCCTCATTTCTGGAGATTAAATCACGTTTCCCTAAATAGCATGCTGAATGCCTTCATCCAGCTTGTGAATTGTCCCACCAGAGTGAATTAAACACTGGATTCGATGTATGTTAATGTTAAAGAGGCATACAGTGTACTGCCATCCCACCCCTGGGTAGATTGGACCACAACCTGGAGTATCTCCTTCTCCTTTATGTGTCACTTGTGAAGAGGCAGTTAGCCAGTGTAGGGATCATGAGGGGGTGGTCAAAGGAAGCTAGTGTAGCTCTCCAGGACTGTTTCAAGGCAACAGATTGGGATGTTCTTTTGTGAGCTTCATTTGGAGGACATTGATGGTCTCATGGTCTGTGTTACAGAATACATTAAGTTCTGTGTGGACAATACTGTGCCTTTAAAATCTGTACGCTGCTTCCCTAACAACAAGCTGTGGGTGACCAAGGACATTAAAGCCCTTTTGAATGAGGAAGAAGACAGCATTTAGGTCAGGTGACAATGAGCCAGTGAAGAGGGTGCAGAAGCAGCTATCTGTTAAAGTAAAAGTGAGGAAGGACAGCTATAAGAAGAACCTGGAGCAAAAGCTGCAACAGAACAACAACAGAGAGGTGTGTAAGGGCATGAGGACAATCGTTGGCTTTAATTCCAGTTACCTGGGGACTGAGGGTGACAGAAAAAGGGCCAATGAGTTTTAACCAGCCCTACTCCAACCTGCCCTGGAGCTCTGCCTCTGTGGCTGACAATCATTCCCTGGATACCACCATTATGACCTCATTTTTTTCACTGTTCCCTGCCCCACCCCTCACTGTGGGTAAGAGGTGTGTAGAATCACTGCCTCCCCCCAACTTACTAGCTGAACCCACCTCCACTGCCTCGTCTATCTATAACGCTGACAGAAGCAGACCGTCCATCACCCTTACTGAAGACCTAGTCATGAGAGAATTATGCAGACTTCATTCTGTCAAAATGGTGGGCCCTGATGGCATCAGCCCATGGGTACTGAAGATCTGTATCTCACAGTTCTGTGGAGTATTACTAAGAATTTTCAACATAAGCCTGAGTATTCAAAAGGTGTCAGTGCTGTGGAAAACATCTTGTTTGGTTCCTGTACCAAAGAAGGCACATTCTAGTGCCCCATCTGAATAAAAACCACTGGCACTCACCACACATATAATGAAAGTTTTTGAGAGACTGGTCCTGGAAATACTTCACCTCCTGGTTAGGTCTGCATTTGATCCCCTCTAATTTGCCTACCAGGAGAGGATTGGGGTTGAAGATGAACATCTACCTGCTGCACCATGTCTGTAGTTACTTAGACAGGCCAGGAGGAGTTGTTAGGATTGTGTTCTTTGATTTCTCATTTGCTTTTAACACCATCCAGCCAGCCAGACTGTGGAGTAGGCTGTCTGCAAGGCAGGTGGATGCTTTCTTAGTTTTGCAGATCATTAACTATTTAATTGGAAGGCCACAGTATGTGCAGCTACAGGGCTGTGTATCTGACACTTTGTTGTGTAGTACTGGTACTCCACAAGGATAGTTCTGGCACAGTTCTTTTTCACCTTGTACGCTATGGATTTTTAGCTACAGCACAGAGGGCTGCTACAGTATCTGCAAAAATTCTCTCATGACTGCAATAGTGGGAAGAGTGAGGTATGGTGACGAGATGGGATATAGGAGGATAGTGAACAGTTTTATTGACTGGTGTGAGTTGAATCACCTACAGGTCAACACCAGTAAACCTACAAAACTGGTGGTGGATTTGAAAAGAATACAATATCCAATTACTACCCTGTCTATTAGGGGTGTGGAGGTGGAGATTGCTCAGGACTGCAAGTACCTGGGGTTGCATATAAACAGTGAGTTAGACTGGTCTAACAGCTCACTGGCCATATATTTGAAAGGTCAAAGTAGACCACAGACTTACTGTAGGTCCTTTAGGGTCCGCAGTACTATGCTGTTCTATGACTGTTTGGTTGCCAGTGCCAATTTTTCACTGTGGCATGCTGGTGGGGACAGTATGAAAGTAGCAGACATTAACAGGCTTAACAAACTGATTCGAAAGGCTGGCTCTGAGGCAAGAGAGAAACTGGATAGCTTGGAAACTATGGCAGATTGCAGAATGTTGCCTAGACTTCAGTCTATTATTGAAAATGCTAATCACCCACTTCATAGCGATGTGGTTGGACAGAGGAGGGTTTTTAGCAGTAGACTGACTGACTAGCATAAAGTGTTCCACTGAACATCACAGAAAATCCTTCCTCCCCACAGGGGCTTCAGGTATATACAGTGCATATACACAAAAATGTTGCATACACCCGCTTCCACACTCACATCGTGTTGTATAAAAAGTAAACTTGGTGTAAAGCCATGCGCATTTTCACGCCAGCTCAATCCATTGCGTACGCAAATTTTCGGCTCGGTTTTGCAAACTGGAGGCACCCAGCATCAAAGCAGTACTACTGCTCCTGTGTGGTTTCCCTTTCATTTTTTAGATTTATATCCCTGACACAGATTTATCAAATACACTGAAATTAACCACATATCATTTATTAGTTTAAGGCATCTGATTGTAATCAAGCTGTAACAATATAATGGTCCACGGAATGGCCAAACTATTCCAAATACCTTAGCTGCTTTAGTGTTGTTACTCTCAGTGCACCACTCAGAGTATTTTAACCCACTGTATCTGAGTGTGGAATTACAGCTCTGCAGCAGCAGATCAGAAATAGGAATATCGGGATACACCATCTAGCACACGCTGCCTCAGCCATGCGGACAGTCTATTTGAACTTCACCCATACGGCAAACACTTCAGATCCTCTCCTGTAGGGACCTCGCAGTTCAGAAACAGTTTCATCCCAAGAGCTCTAAACACACTCAATCAATCATTCCATCAAGTGCTCATGGTAGAATTGTTTGTACTTCGAATTACAATTACCTCACTGTAAACTTGCACTACAGTTATAATATTGCACAACCTGAGCCACTTTATGAACCATTTCACTATCTGCACTATACAGTATGTACATGTATATTGTACTTATGGTTTCATATTGTATATTTTTCATTGTCTTTTTTATTGTATTATTATTATTACTGTTATTTTATCATTTTATAGTAAAATACTGTAAGTTTATGGAGGATTTGCATATTGAATCCCATTGTACCATACAATAACAATAAAGGAATTCAATTCAATTCAATTGAAGAAAGCACATACTGTATTTACAGATGATGACGACTGGCTATAAGTCGATTTAGATTTCCAAGCATTATCTTCTTGAAGCTCTTCATATCATTTTTAAGATTAAAGTAAAGTATGTATATTACATTATAAACATAAATGTTTAACTTCATTTAAATAATGTATATTGTTAACAATTAAACATGTGAGGGCGCGGTGGCTCAGCAGTAGCAATGAGCTGGCTCCCATTTCAAGGATTGTTCCTGCCTTACACTGTATTCTGGCTAGGGAGCGACACTGGATGGATAGAATAATTAAACATGTACTACGGAGATATTTTAATGTTACTTAAAGGTTTTGAAGAATTGACATTCTATGCCTACAGATTTCTTGACATTTATTACAGAAGTCGAGTGACGATTGGTTACTTGGAGAAAGAAAAGGAAGGACAGGAATTGGGTGTTAGTATGTTTGAAAGAGACAGTACTGCTGCATTAAATTATTTCATCGAGGGTCACCCACGGCGCAGCAAGCAGCTTGCGGGAGGCAGGAACAATCTCTGGCTACCACTGTGCAACCGTGCCCCATGTTTAACACGTGCTTTAATTCCTATCATCATGAAAATGATATCAGGTATGCATCTTAGTATTAAAATTGTTCAGAGAGTTGTACTATCATGAATGTAATGTATTCTGTGTCCTGCCGGCATAAGAGAAAGCCCGTTTAAGAAGCACATAGTGATTCACACACGTAAAGTACATAGAAGAACACATAGAATGCAAAGCATTTAACATGCTACTTTAGTTACGATGGGATTTGAGCAACTAGTAAATTAAATGATTTTAAGATGAAGTGTATGACATTCTACTTTAATGACAAAATAAATTACATGATTAAAGTGGAAATTTCGAGATTAAAGTTGACATTTCAACCTTTTTTTCTACTGTGTCTCTATTTTTATTTTATTTTCTCTCTACCCTAATACGTTTCCAAATAATACTCAGACGGTGGGCTATGACTCACTTTTCACGGCAACTTTGACATCTGACCACTTCTTCACACTGTAAAACGTAAATAAAAACAGAATACAATGATTTGCAAATCCTTTTCAACCTATATTCAATTAAATACAATACAAAGACAAGATATCAAACGTTCAAACTGATAAACTTTATTGTTGTTTTGCAAATCTTCACTCATTTAGAAATTGATGCCTGCAACACGTTCCAAAAAAGCTGGGACAGGGGCAGCAAAAGACTGGGAAATTTGAGGAATGTTGAACATTCCACAGGTGAACAGGTTAATTGGAAACAGGTGTTTGTCATTATTGGGTATAAAAGGAGCATCCCCAAAAGGCTCAGTCATTCACAAGCAAGGATGGGGCGAGGTTCACCACTTTGTGAACAACTGCATGGGCAAATAGTCCAGCAGTTTAAGAACAACGTTTCTCAACGTACAATTGTAAAGAATCTAGGGATTTCATCATCTACTGTCCATAATATCGTCAAAAGATTCAGAGAATCTGGAGAAATCTCTGCACGTAAGCGGCAAGGCCGAATATCAACACTGGATGCCCGTGACCTTCAATCCCTCAGGTGGCACTGCATTAAAAACCGACATCATTCTGTAAAGGATATTACCACGTGGGCTCAGGAATACTTCAGAAAACCATTGTCAGTTAACACAGTTCGTTACTACAAGTACAAGTTAAAACTCTACCATACAAAGCGAAAGCCATATATCAACAACACCCAGAAACGCCGCTTGCTTCTCTGGGCCTGAGCTCATCTGAGATGGACTGACGCAAAGTGGAAAAGTGTGCTGTGATCTGACGAGTCCATATTTCAAATTGTTTTTGGAAATCATGGACATCGTGTCCTCCAGGCCAAAGAGGAAAAGGACCATCCGGATTGTTATCAGTGCAAAGTTCAAAAGCCAGCATCTGTGATGGTATGGGGGTGTGTTAGTGCCCATGGCATGGGTAACTTGCACATCTGTGCTAATGCTGAAAGGTACATACAGGTTTTGGAGCAACATATGCTGTCATCCAAGCGACGTCTTTTTCAGGGACGTCCCTGCTTATTTCAGCAGGACAATGCAAAGCCACATCCTGCATGTGTTACAACAGCGTGGCTTTGTAGTAAAAGAGTGCGGGTACTAGACTGGCCTGCCTGCAGTCCTGACCTGTCTCCCATTGAAAATGTGTGGTGCATTATGAAGCGCAAAATACAACAACGGAGACCCCGGACTGTTGAGCAACTGAAGTTGTACATCAAGCAAGAATGGGAAAGAATTCCACCTACACAGCTTCAACAATTAGTGTCCTCAGTTCCCAAACGCTTATTGAGTGTTGTTAAAAGGAAAGGTGATATAACACAGTGGTAAACACGCCCCTGTCCCAGCTTTTTTGGAACGTGTTGCAGGCATCAAATTCAAAATGAGTGAAGATTTGCAAAACAACAATAAAGTTTATCAGTTTGAACATTTGATATCTTGTCTTTGTATTGTATTTAATTGAATATAGGTTGAAAAGGATTTGCAAATCATTGTATTCTGTTTTTATTTACGTTTTACACAACGTCCCAACTTCATTGTAATTGGGGTTGTATTTTGAGCACTGTGTGACTTGCTGAACTTGAACGTCCGAGTTTCTCCACCACTCTGTACCGCTACATCAACTTCTTTTTGTTGTTTATACAACTGCTTAAACCAACAAATACTTTTTCCTTGCCTCCAGTTGGTATTTGATGAAATTCTTCTTTTTTCCCTGTGCTTTTGCCATTTTTACAGAACGCTGAACTTAAGGGGCTATTTATATTGATTTGCATATTCAAACAGGTGTAATTCTGGGTGGGGTGGCAGGCACATGTACATGCACATGTGTTACATTTCACGCTGACCGGGATTTATGTGGTGGAAGAAAATGGAAGTTGGTGTACACGCAGCATTTATGCATCTGGAATTTTTTGCCCATGCACCACGTTTTAGTGTGAATTCTACGCACGGCATTATACGTGAGACCCCTGGTCACTAATCCACACAAAATGTTGTTCCCTCTGTCCTTAAATAATCATAATAATAGAAGCGCAATAACTCATCTGTTGGTTCTCATGTAAATAATTTCTTTTTTGAGTTCTCAAAATGTTAATTATTTCACCTTTATGTGTAATATTATCATGTGAAATGCTTCCAGCTCAGTGCGCTATTCTGTTTAGTAAACTTGAAATTTTTATAAGAGACTCAGATACAGTATATAGTATCTATTACATTTATTTTACCATGTACTTGTAGAATGTAGTGAATGAGGATTTATTGTAGCTTATTTTGATATTTATATTCTGTTTACTTTATATGCTTATTTTTTTAGATTTACTTTTGAATTACTTGTGCCTTTGTCTATCTGTACAGTCGTAACATAAAAGTTTTCTTTGGGATTAATAAATGTTTTCTGATTCTAATTCTGATTACCTAATGCCATGCTGTTTAAGTGAAAATGATTCAATTTATCTTGTTGTCTTTGCTACCATCTCATGGATAAAATAAAATAATACATCCTAGGTGACTTTCTCTATGTTTAACCTTCTAACACCTTGATGTCAACTTTCTCAGCAATTTCCTTCTGCCCTTTATGTTGATGTTTGCCGACACCTGTCTTAAAAGAGTTAGGGAAGAATGAAACAAATGACTGTCATGTATACTGGCAAAAGAGCTTCTCTGCTTTAAAATGTGTTCTCCATTAGCTTCAAATCTTTAATAAATAGTAATTAATAGATTATTGGTAGTTAATGTTTACTGGAGCAAATAGTAAAGCATACAGAGAGGATTATCAACATGATTTCCATGGCTAGCTAAGTAGATGTGGTGTTCTGGACTTCTGCATCTTTTCAATGTTTTATTGAAGGAATATTTTCAGTTTAGTAAAAGGACTGAAAGACAGGCAATGGCCTTTCATCTTCCGTAGAGCTGCCTTTTTAATACATGGTTATTCTGAATTCTGGACGAATGAGGTTACAATTGAATCAAACTTCTTAAGAAAGATTTGTTTAATCATACTGTATATATATTGTGACCACCAGGGGACGTCATAGCACCCCAAACCCAAGATACAGCTTCACAAACAAAATACTCTATACAAAATACCTTGCACAAATGCTTTAAACACGACATTAACCAACCACAACATAATTCTCTCTCTTCTTTCTCTCTACACCTCCCACGTGAGTCTTGCCCTCTTTCCACTGGACTCCAACTTGCCTGGATGAGATCGAGTGGTCTCTTTTATCATAGACGTGGGTGCTAGGGCATAGCCCGATGGAAGTACTTCTTGGTCAATTGGAAGTCCTGCAAGGTAGAGTTTGTTAATCCCTTTAGCTCCCTGGGGCAGCCCCCATGGAACCCAACAGGGCAGCATCTCAGGACTACAGGTTCCAGCATGTTCTGTGGGCGTCTGCGTGGGGATCCTAAACCAAGGAGGCTGACACCTAGTGTATAGGGGGAGAAAATATTTAGCAGTGCTCATCTGCTCCCGTCCTTCCATTACACCGGGATCTCAGCTGGAAAAGGATCCTTCTTAAATCCTTGTTCGACACATTCGCAGGATCAAATAATGCTTTTTTAATTCACCAAACACTGAATACCATAAAGTACAGCCAATAATCATACAAAACACTTTTTCTCTCCTTCCGCCTCCAGTTGAGTGTGGCTTCTTTTATACTGGACCCATAATGGTTTTAGTGGGTAGTATTTTGGGGTTTTTTGGGAACCAGGGTAATCCTCCGAAACGGTGCCCCCTTCTGGCAGCCAGGGACTCCAGTAAAGCTGCCCTTCTGGACTCTGGTTCCTATGAACCCCTGCGGGTGTCCAAGCTAACATGTTTCCAGCGGAACACTGCAGCATACCATAAAAAAATATGAACACATAACTCCAGTTCTTAAATCCTTACACTGGCTCCCAGTTAAGTTTAGGGCAGATTTCAAAATCCTCCTTTTAACATATAAAGTCTTAAATGGCCAAGGTCCGGCTTATTTGTCTGAACTTATCATGACTTACAAACCAGTGCACACATTAAGATCTCAAGATGCTGGTCTGTTTATGATTCCAAGAATTAATAAAATAACAGTGGTGGGTTGAGCTTTTAGTTACAGGACCTCTAAACTGTGAAATGGTCTGCCAGCTACTATAAAAGATGCCCCTTCGGTCTCAGCTTTGAAATCCCAGCTAAAGACTCACTACTTCAGTTTAGCATATCCTGACTAGAGCTGCTGATTAACTGTACAGACTGCATCTCTGTTGTTGGTCATTAGCACTAAAACATAAGTAAAATGATAGTTAGAATTTGTTACTAGCCTTCACCTATTCTGTTTCTCTTCTTGGTACCAGAGGTGTGACCAGAACATCATGTGTGGGTGGGCATTTGGCTTGTCTGGGGGGGGCAAAAAATATCCATCCATCCATCCATCCCCATTTTTGTAGGGGGGGTCAAATAATAATAACAACATAGTTTTATATAACATATAAAAGCAAAAATTGTGGCATAAATCATAACCTATTGTTCAATAAAATTAACAGAGGCAATGGAACTTGTATTATTATTTTTTGTGAACAAATATAGAACTACATCTACAAGGTAAATATCAATAAAGTCAAATGTATACAACATATGAGAGCAAGAACAGAAACGTGGCTTATTGTAGTCATGGGAGGCTATAGGACATCAGTTTCCAGTGTTTAACCTGGATATTATCTACAGGACCAGTCTGCGGTTACTCTTGGCAAATTCTGAAATAAATTCATTCATGTCTAGATTTTCTGTGATGTGTTTCTCATGTGCTAGAATGACTAAATTTCTCTTCCTTGAATGCAGCATTGTTCGGCGGAGTGAAGTGAGAATGCGGTTCAAAGTAGAGAAAAAGCTTTCGCGTGCAGCTGAAGACACACCAATGATGAGTGCTGTGATGCAGACATGGCTCTGACGTGCGGGATACTAGACGCGTGTTTGTGGAAGCCGCCACCGTCTTTTTCTAGAGCTTTTTTCCAATTAGTATAGCTGTGTTTGGTGAATATGTCCTCGCGGTCCGAATTGGAAACACTAAATTTGTGGCAGGCAAAGCAAAAGTTGCCATCACAGACAACAGAATATTCAAGCCATGGTCAAGACTGATACCAGCTTGCACTAAAACATCTGAGTGTCTTTCCGAATGCGCGCTTGGGGTAATTAATTAAAATGGGCTGGGATGGGCTATCCATATTTAAGTCAGGCAGACCGGACTGTATATTTTGTTGAAGGCAGAGGTTTGGAGTACCCAACACGGGCGCAGAGCTGTAGGATTGTGTAGGCTTATCTACATCTTTTGGAGTTTCAGTTCCCGACGTGAGTGCGCTGTGCTCCGTGTTGGTAGCAGCGGTGCTGGGCTCAACCATGGAGCCAGGAGCTTGCGGAGGGACAGAGGTTGAAGATGTCTGCTTTTTAATAAGCCACCTATGGATAGCCTTTGGTGTTACCAACCAGAAAATAAAAGAAGAATGGAATGTATACACTTTTAATTAAAGAATGCGGTCAACAGGTTCAAAACGTGCTGCAAAATGTGCGACGAAGTGAACTGTGAGCAGCACAGTGCCTGTCTAGTGGAGGAGGCACTGACGGATACGCCCCAAACTCAAACGGGCCGATTGGAAAGCAACTCAGTTTTGAAAATCAAATGTTATTCTTCTCCAGAGTTTTCATTGGACAGATAGAGCATTTCGCAGGGGGGGCACCACAGCCCCCAGCCAAACCCAAAGGTCACGCCTCTGCTTGGTACTCAAATGAGGCACTTGGTGCCACGGCCCACCTGCCAAGTTGTTTTGCCTACCTAAGGTAAAGTCATCCCTGATGAAGGATGGGTCCTTTCATTGAATTGGCTGTCTCCTTAGAGAGTCGAGGCTGGGGGGCTGTAAAGAGGCAGGGCCTGTTAAAGCCTATTGCGGCACTTCTTGTGTGATTTTGGGCTATTCAAAAATAAATTGTATTGTATTGTATATGAGGGATGGAACTGCTGCTGCTCTCCAGTTTCTGCTTGTCCATCCCCTGGCACCTTCCATCTTGTCCAGAGGCAATGCCATTATCTAGCTGGGAGTGCCCTCAGTGGCACTCACAATGTATAGTCAAGCGCATCTGCAATGGGGACAGCTTAAGGGTTCTGGTGATAATAATTTCCTGCCACTCCACAGGTTAGCGGTGTGGAGCACCTTTTCTCTCTTATTCCCCATATTTAATTCCATTTCCTCTTAAGTTTTTTCCTCAATTTTACCTCAAATCAATTAAAAATTCTTCCAATCTTTCTTCATTCAATCATTTCAATCATTCTGATCTTTATGCACTATTATTTTTCATTCTTTTATTGCTTTCATATCAAGCCCCAGCTCAATTATCAGCTTTCTCAAGGTGGGAGCATTTCACAAACAATTTCCTGCACAGTTCTCTGATGGCAACACATAGCCAGTTGGTATTGGTTAAAGGGTGTGTGTGTATATCTGCGTGAGTGTTGAAGTTTCAGACTAAAACAATAAAGGATGGCACCTGTTTTGATTTGCAACATGATTCTGATGCATTCTCACTCCTAACCTCACTTCCAGACATGGTGAGAAATGGACTAAGCGTTCTGCTGGATGATCTTTTAATGGGAGGATGTTCTCATTGATCACACCATAATAAATTTCTAAGTATACTATTGCTATGAACTGAACAATCAAACACAACTATACTTTAATTGTGATTGTTTTTAATGGCTGAAGGAGAGCACAGAGTCATTTTATGTTAAGCTACATATTTATCCTCAGGTTTTCTTTCCCCAAAGAAAATCTCATTATTATCTTATCTTCTCAAACCACTTTTCCTGTTGCCCAAGGAAAATATAACATCATTTAGTGATGCCATTATCCTTGAAATATCATATTTGTTGAGATAATCCAATTTTTAGGTGCAACCTCACATCAGTATTTTCAGAAATATATATACTGTATGTATTTATTTGTAAAAAAAATGTAGCAAATAGAATACACGGTATAGCTACCCATCACTTTCTCTGTTACCATGGTCACTTAAGACCTTTGTAGCTACTGACTGATCTTTATTTTGTTCTTTGGTTAATGAATTTGAACAACTCAAACCTACCATAAGTGCAGCAATGCAATCACATTACTTTAATAATTTCAGTACATTTGATGTTAGCCATTTCCATATTTAAATTAACCCTTTTATAATTGGAAAAAAAAGTAAAAGATAGGGCTTTTTTAAAAATAGTCTGCTGTCAGTATCAGCCAAGAGGTTGGTAACAATCAGTTAAAGTGCACTGAACAGCTTCTGTGTCAGTTTCTCAAGGAGGTCTCATTACAGCAGTCATTCTCCATTGAGTAGCAGTTGTAATAACATGAGCTGTCATGTATATTCAGTCTGTGTGCTTGAACAATTCCTTGAGAACAGAGAGTATATCAAAGTTATGCTGTACTAAAACTAGCACGGCTCCTTGTCCCTTGGCACAAAACCTGCAGGGATAGTATGCATTTCTAAATCTGAATTTCATGGTCAAATATTGCCATCTTCTGACTGAATTTTTTAAGTGAGATCTACACTGTGTCTATGTAGTCTAAGTTCTCAGCAGCAGATCAGCAGAAAAGATTTAAAAATCACTCTGCTAGGGTAAATCCCTTGCATGTCTGGGCTTTGTGTATGAAAATTGTAGGAAAAAAATAAAAATCAGTACTAAATATTAATCATCCAATTTTTTGACTGAGTTCACATAACAAAAAAAAAATGCTTAGGAAACTACCGTCTTAGTAGAGTTAATGAGATTCATGCATTTCTCAGCAAACAATGTATTTATATTTTGTTATTGTTACAATGTAGAACACTAAACACATCATAAAATATATGTAACTAGAGCTACATTAAAGTCACATAAGAGAACAATCTATAATTAGTATACAGTATCTTGCATTAGTTATCATGCTAATTCTACTCATTACTTCTAGGACATAACATAACCAATTCATCCAGAAATAATTATCTTTTTTTCTTGAGTGCCTTTTCAGGAATTTCACCTTCAGCACTTTCACAGCCAAATTGGTTTCTCTTATTAAGCAATGATTATTAAGCAAGGTAATAATTAATGTGGATTTTGAAGATTATGTATAGTTCTTCAAGGATGCTGTGAGAACTGGCTTCCCCACTATGAAGCACACAATCCCTACAGGTAGCCACAAATCAGACAGCAAATAAAGCCTACCATCAAGTTTGTCAAATTCTGGTCTGTGAAGTGTCAACTCCTGCACAAACTGGCACTGTTCCAGCCAAGCAGAAACATCGATAACATTTTAATTTAGGCCGTGCAAAAATGCATGTATTATTCATTTACAAGACCTTAACATGCACTTCTTTGTGTCTTCATAGCATAAAGCATCGGTAAAGTGCGTATTCACCTCTGAAATGTGACCTTCTAACAAAATGTCACTTTGGAGTGGTCTGAGGTGGCTTAACTGAGAAACATTTCTCTTGATATTACATATTTAGTATAAGACCTGTGAATCCTTCATATTAACAAGTCATTTTACCATCATGTCAATATCCCACACAGCACAGAGATGAATAACTTATTTACTGATGTCTTCGTAGTGTGATGAAGACCAAAAGAAGCCTTTGTTTAGGTCTTGTTCCATAAGAACAAATGAGTAACAGATGCATTTTTGCAGCACCTAAACATGGTTACATCTGCTGATGAGTTATAGTTAATCCAGGTGATCAAATAAAGAAGAAAGTATGGAACTGTGAAAGTTGTCTGATAATACAAAAGACCACAACAAGAAACACTAACGATGAGTCTACTCAAAACAGAACAGATTATGAATCAGATATCCATCCATCTATTCATCCATTATCCAACCCACTATATCCTAACTACAGGGTCACGGGGGTCTGCTGGAGCCAATCCCAGCCAACACAGGGCGCAAGGCAGCAGACAAACCCTGGGCAGGGCGCCAGCCCACCGCAGGGCACACACTCACACACACACACAACAAGAACAATTTAGAATCGCCAATGCACCTAACCTGCATGTCTTTGGACTGTGGGAGGAAATCGGAGTACCCACGCAGGCACGGGGAGAACATGCAAACTCCACGCAGGGAGGACCCGGGAAGCGAACCCAGGTCTCCTAACTGCGAGGCATCAGTGCTACCCACTGCGCCACCATGCCACCCCCATCAGATATCCTGTGACTGTAATTCTTATTGACTGGAGAAGCATTGATGATACATTGATGTAGAGAGCGTTTTTTAGCCATTTGTGTCCAGCAGGTGGCACATGCTCCCTGAGAATGTGTTATTTTTATAAATTCAGCTCATAGTTTGAACCTGTACACGTAGCTGTGGTGGAAACATTAAGAGAAGAGATATATGCTAAAGGAGAGGATATACCCTGTATGAGGACGAGTCAAGCTAAAGTTAGAAAATGGGATTTATTAGAAAATAGAATGAACCTTAACAAAACTGATAATGAAATTTCTCAATGTAGCCTCCATCCTTCTCAATGCACTTGCAACACCTGCCTGGTGAATAAAAGCAGAATAAAAGGTTTTGTCTTGTCCTTCCACCACACATGTACTGCTTTCTCCACATCATTATCTGTTTTGAGTCAACGACCACCCAGATGTTTTTTTTAGCTGTCCAGAAAGGTGGAGATCACAAGGTGCCAAATCTGCCGAATATGGAGGATGTGGAAATACCTCAAACTTCAGTTTCTCCAGACAAGCCTTGGTGTTCTTAGCTGTGTATGGGCAGGCGGGCATTGTCTTACAGTAAAAGGACTCCTTGAGACAGCAGTACCCGCCACTTGCATCAAATAGCAGGCTCCATGCTGGTTTCCAGCAAGTCACAGTAACTTGCACTAGTGACTGTAATACCCCTCGGCATTTAGTGTTCAACAATAACTCGGGTGCATGAGTGGTTGTGAGGACAAGATAAAACCTTTTATTCTGCTGGAATCCAGGCACTTCCAGGCAGGTGGCACAAGTGCATTGAGAAGGGCGGAGACTACATTGAGAAATGACATTATCAGTTTTGTTAAGATTTGTTCTATTTTCTAATAAATCCCATTTTCTGAACTTTAGTTTTACTCCCCCTCATATTAGCTTTCATTACTAATATACATTGTAGTATAATCATTTATACATAGAACTACAGCCGACAGGAAGCCTTTGGAACAGAGCAATCACCATTGAGTTCTTCAGTGGGAAGTCTTTTGGTAGGAGCGTGGTGGCATGGTTCTCGGCACAGGTTGATGTCACATCTGTGCCAATGGTCTTCTAGCTTGACACATCCTGATAAGCCTTAAGTTCCCACACTTTTAGCTTATTCAGTGAGCTATTGGTGACAATACCATGTATGGATTAGGCTCTCTGAAGGCCCAGTACAGCACATTCTTTCCCTATCTGTGAACAGTGCATCTGCTCTAATCACTTATGGTCCCTGCCGGAAAGAATTCTCTTTGCTTCATCTAAAAAAACTGCATGTATGCTTAACATAAGTAACCAAAGACCATGCTCACTAATGGCAATATCATATAGTCAGTCAGCTCTGGTTTACACCATGTATGCTTTTGTCAATTATTAAATACACAGCAAACCACCTGTTCTAAATTACTACAATGAATTATTTCTTGTATACCCCAAAATCACACAGGGAATATCTCAATAGACTTTAACGGGGTCTGTTTTGCATGTTTTGTGGCAGCTCCCCACCCTTGACTATCTATGAAGACAAGAAAAAAATCTTTCCAGGTAAGTTGGGAGTGCATGGGGTAAATACAACACACAAAACAGAATGCCAGTAATCCTCTTCTCAGATCTATACGGCCCATCTATCTTTGCCACCTCAGAAATATAATACAACTAGCAAAATACCCACGCTTCGTAGCGGAGAAGTAGTGTGTTAAAGAGGTTATGTAAACATATATATACATAAACATATATACTTATATATACATATCTACATATACACATATCTACATATATACATATATATATATATACATATACACATCCACATATATATATACATATATCAACATTTATATACACATACATATACACACATATATATATATATATATATATATATATATATATAAATATATATATACACATACAGACACATATATATACACATATATACATATCTACATACATACACATATATCTATATATATATATATATATATATATATATATATATATATATATATATATATATCTATATATATATATCTATCTTACATACATACACATATATCTATATATATATATATATATATATATATATATATATATATATATATATATATATATATATCTATCTGTCTATCTATCTATATCTATATATATATATCTCTATCTATCTATCTATCTATCTATCTATCTATCTATCTATCTATCTATCTATCTATCTATCTATCTATCTATATATATATATATATCTATATATATATCTCTATCTATCTATCTATCTATCTATCTATCTATCTATCTATCTATCTATCTATCCATCCATCCATTCTCTTCCGCTTATCCAAGGTCGGGTCGCAGGGGTAGCAGCTTGAGCAGAGATGCCCAGACTTTCCTCTCCCTGGCCACTTCTTCTAGCTCTTCCGGTATAATCCCGAGGCGTTCCCAGGCCAGCTGGGAGACATAGTCCCTCCAGCATTTCCTGGGCCTTCCCCGGGGCCGCCTCCCGGTTGGACGTGCCCGGAACACCTCACCAGGGAGGTGTCCAGGAGGCATCCTAATCAGATGCCCGAGCCACCTCATCTGACTCCTCTTGATGCGGAGGAGCAGCGGCTCTACTCTGAGCCCCTCCCGGATGACTGAGCTTCTCACCCTATCTTTAAGGGAGAGCCCAGACACCCTGCGGAGGAAACTCATTTAAGCCGCTTATATTCGCGATCCCTCTCTTTCGGTCACTACCCATAGCTTATGACCATAGATGAGGGTAGGAACATAGATCGACCGGTAAATTGAGAGCTTTGCCTTATGGCTCAGCTCCTTTTTCACCACGACAGACCGATGCAGAGCCCGCATCACTGCGGACGCCGCACCGATCTGCCTGTCGATCTCACGCTCCATTCTTCCCTCACTCGTGAACAAGACCCCAAGATACTTGAACTCCTCCACTTGAGGCAGGATCTCACTCCCAACCTTGAGAGGGCACTCCACCCTTTTCCGGCTGAGGACCATGGTCTCGGATTTGGAGGTGCTGATTCCCATCCCAGCCGCTTCACATTCAGCTGCGAACCGATCCAGAGAGAGCTGAAGATCACTGTCTGATGAAGCAAACAGGACAACATCATCTGCAAAAAGCAGTGACCCAATCCTGAGTCCACCAAACCGGACCCCCTCAACACCCTGGCTGCACCTAGAAATTCTGTCCATAAAAGTTATGAACAGAATCGGTGACAAAGGGCAGCCCTGGCGGAGTCCAACTCTCACTGGAAACGGGTTCGACTTAATGCGGACCAAGCTCTGACACCGGTTGTACAGGGACCGAACCGCCCTTGTCAGGGGGTCCGGTACTCCATACTCCCAGAGCACCCCCCACAGGATTCCCCGAGGAACACGGTCGAACGCCTTTTCCAAGTCCACAAAACACATGTAGACTGGTTGGGCAAACTCCCATGCACCCTCCAGGACTCTGCTAAGGGTGTAGAGCTGGTCCACTGTTCCGCGACCAGGACGAAAACCACACTGTTCCTCCTGAATCCGAGGCTCGACTATCCGACGGACCCTCCTCTCCAGGACCCCCGAATAGACTTTTCCAGGGAGGCTGAGGAGTGTGATCCCTCTGTAGTTGGAACACACCCTCCGGTCCCCCTTCTTAAAGAGGGGGACCACCACCCCGGTCTGCCAATCCAGAGGCACTGTCCCTGATGTCTATGCGATGTTGTAGAGACATGTCAACCAAGACAGCCCTACAACATCCAGAGCCTTGAGGAACTCCGGGTGTATCTCATCCACCCCTGGGGCCCTGCCACCAAGGAGTTTTTTGACCACCTCGGTGACCTCAGTCCAAGAGATGGGGGAGCCCACCTCCGAGTCCCCAGGCTCTGCTTCCTCATTGGAAGGCATGTTATTGGGATTGAGGAGGTCTTCGAAGTACTCCCCCCACCGACCCACAACGTCCTGAATCGAGGTCAGCAGCGCACCATCTCCACCATATACAGTGTTGACACTGCACTGCTTCCCCCTCCTGTGACGCCGGACGGTGGACCAGAATCTCCTCGAAGCCGTCCGAAAGTCGTTCTCCATGGCCTCCCCAAACTCCTCCCATGCCCAAGTTTTTGCCTCAGCAACCACCGAAGCCACATTCCGCATGGCCTGCCGGTACCTATCAGCTGCCTCCAGAGTCCCATAGGACAAAAGGGACCGGTAGGACTCCTTCTTCAGCTTGACGGCATCCCTCACCGCCGGTGTCCACCAACGGGTTCGGGGATTGTCGCCACGACAGGCACCGACCACCTTACGGCCACAGCTCCGGTCAGCCGCCTCAACAATAGAGGCACGGAACATGGCCCATTCGGACTCAATGTCCCCCACCTCCCTCGGGACATGGTCAAAGTTTTGTCGGAGGTGGGAGTTGAAGCTACTTCTGACAGGGGGCTCTGCCAGACGTTCCCAGCAGACCCTCACAACACGTTTGGGCCTACCAGGCCTGACCGGCATCCTCCCCCACCATCGAAGCCAACTCACCACCAGGTGGTGATCAGTTGACAGCTCCGCCCCTCTCTTCACCCGAGTGTCCAAGACATGTGGCCGCAAGTCTGACGACACGACCATAAAGTCGATCATCGAACTGAGGCCTAGGGTGTCCTGGTGCCAAGTGCACATATGAACACCCCTATGCTTGAACATGGTGTTCGTTATGGACAATCCGTGACGAGCACAGAAGTCCAATAACAAAACACCACTCGGGTTCAGAGCGGGGGGGCCATTCCTCCCAATCACGCCCTTCCAGGTCTCACTGTCATTGCCCACGTGAGCATTGAAGTCTCCCAGCAGTACAAGGGAGTCCCCAGATGGTATGCCCTCTAGCACACCCTCCAGGGACTCCAAAAAGCATACGCACAAACAACGGTTAGGACCCATCCCCCCACCCGAAGGCGGAGGGAGGCTACCCTCTTGTCTACCGGGGTAAACCCCAATGAACAGGCTCCAAGTCGGGGGGCAATAAGTATACCCACACCCGCTCGGCGTCTCTCACCGGGGGCAACTCCAGAGTGGTAGAGAGTCCAGCCCCTCTCAAGGAGATTGGTTCCAGAGTCCAAGCCGCGTGTCGAGGTGAGCCCGACTATATCTAGCCGGAACCTCTCAATCTCACGGACAAGCTCAGGCTCCTTCCCCTTCAGAGAGGTGACATTCCACATCCCAAGAGCCAGCTTCTGTAGCCGAGGATCGGACCTCCAAGGTCCCCGCCTTCGGCCACCACCCAACTCACACTGTACCCGACCTCCTTGGCCCCTCCCATAGGTGGTGAGCCCATGGGAAGGGGGACCCACGTTGCCTCTTCGGGCTGTGCCCGGCCGAGCCCCATGGGTGCAAGCCCGGCCACCAGGCGCTCGCCATCGAGCCCCACCTCCAGGCCTGGCTCCAGAGGGGGGCCCCGGTGACCCGCGTCCGGGCAAGGGAAAACGCCGTCC